>NC_142345.1:12715000-13015000 GCF_054954075.1 Amborella trichopoda | reverse complement strand
ATCCATAAGAAGCTTCAATAAAAGGTAAAATAGACATAGTAAAATGGCATCCATAATAGTTTAGTTGCTTTGTGTAAGACATTCAGCCATAAAAAAACCGAAACCCCCAAATGTTGCCATAAAATTTGTGATCGATTAATTTGTACAGATCATAAGCAAGCATCAATCATCCATAAGAAAGCATCAGTAAAATGGTATCACTCGTCCATACGAAAGCATGAGTAAAATGGCATCACTTATCCATAAGCAATCATGGTAACTTGGCATCCATAAGAAGCATCAGTAAAGAGTAAAATGGTCATGATAAAATAGCATCCACAATAGTTTACTTGCTCTGTGTAAGACATTCAAACACTGAAAAATCGAAGACCCCAAAGGTGGCCAAAAATTCTGTGAGATACAAATTTTTAAAGAAATGTCAATGATCATAGTTTTGTTGCTCTGTGTAAGACATTCAAGCATTGAAAAAATGAAACCCCCAAATATGGCCAAAAATTCAGTGAGATACAGATTTTTTAAGAAATTTCTATGATCATCGTTTTGTTGCTCTGTGTAAGACATTCAATCACTGAAAAATAGAAACCCCCAAATGTGGCCAAAAATTTTGTGAGATACCAATTTCTAAAGAAATTTCTATGATCATAGTTTTGTTGCTCTGTGTAAGTCATTCAATGTATGTAAAACTGAAACTTCCAAAAGTTGGCATTTCATATTGATTAATTTGTAGATATCATAAGCAAGCAAAATCTGTTATCGATTAATAAAGGAAGATCAAATGGCTTCATTTACTGCAAAATGCTTCATGTTCAATATGGATGAGGAGCTTAAAAAAAAACAACAATAATAAAAAAGAAAAAGTGCTATGTATAAGACATTTAATGTCTGTAAAACCAAAACCCCCAAAAGTTGGCATTTCATATCGATTAATTTGTAGAGATCATAAGCAAGCAAAATATTTGATCGATTAATAAAGGATGATCAAATGGCTTCATTTACTGCAAAATGCTTCATGTTCAATATGGATGAAGGAGTTTAAAAAAAACATCAATAAAAAAAAAAAAAGTGCTCTGTGTAAGACATTCAATATATGTAAAACCAAGACCCCCAAAAGTTGGCATTTCATATCAATTAATTTGTAGAGATCATAAGCAAGCAAAATTTGTGATCGATTGATAAAGGAAGATCAAATGGCTTCATTTACTGCAAAATGCTTTATGTTCAATATGAATGAATGAACTTAAAAAAAACATCAATAAAAAAAAAACAACTGCTCTGTGTAAGACATTCAATATTTGTAAAACCGAAACCCCCATAAGTTGGCATTTCATACACAATGTTTCTTGCTGATAATGTAAAATTTAAAATGCTTCATGTTCAATATGGATGAAGGAGCTTAAAAAAAAATAGCAATATAAAAAAATAAATAAATAAATAAAAATGATCTGTGTAAGACGTTCAATGTCTGTAAAATCGAAACCCCCAAAAGTTGGCAATTCATATCGATTAATTTGTAGAGATTATAAGAAAGAAAAATCTGTGATCGATTAATAAAGGAAAATCAAATGGCTTCATTTACTCTACAAAAAAAAAAAACGAGGATAAAGCAGCAAGATTCGCCAAACCTGAAATGGGGGAAATTCCACAGATCTCAGTTATTGTGTGTTTGTGCTGCAAAGTGAGCTTGATCTTATAGTCCCATCTGCTGCCCGGTTCCTCATCCGCAATAGAGAGAGAGAGAGAGAGAGAGAGAGAGAGAGAGAGAGAGAAGGATTTTCAGGGTTCGCGAACCCCCATTTCAACATTTTAGCCAGCTCTTAGAGAGAGAGAGAGAGAGAGAGAGAGAGGGAGCGCGATCGAGTGAATGAGGGTTTCAGCTCAGAGAGAGAGAGGAGTTTCATCGATGGTGGAGAGATGGTGTGCTTAGAGGGAGAGGGAGCGCCATAGAGTGAGAGAGGTAGTGTGTTTGAATTTCAGACCCATTTATTTTGAGCCATCCGATTAGATGGGAAAAATCTTACCCATTGGCGCATGAGATCCAAATACGCGACATCGCGCATTCAATCTTTTCCCTATATATATATATATATATATATATGAAAAACCTAAAAAATGTCTATAAGAGAAATGCTACCATGTTTTACCTCGATCACGGACTTGCTATATCTGTGGCTGTTTATTGAATTGATAGGAAAAACCTAAAAAACATCTATAGGCAAAATGCTATAGCGTTTTGCCTCACGGACTTGTTATGCATGTGACGGTTTATTGAATGAACCCACAATGGACAGCGTCATCTGTTGCGGTATCACAAGAATTTGTGGACCACCACAGACCTAGTATGTCTGTGACGGTATCCACCACAAACATGCTAGGTCCATAGCTGTTGAAGACCGTACGCCGTCCTATATTTTCAGACGACGATTGGCATATGGGTGAAATCACTGTAGCATTTCATCGATAAGTGTTGCGTGTGTGTATATATATATATATATATATATATATATATATATATATATGGAAAATTCTTCCCAACGCCTATCGATGAAAATGAATAGTATTTTCGCGTACCCTCATCACCATCCAAATGTTATGTCAAGATTGTCTGGTAGTGTTTTATTTTTCCTTTTTTTTTTTCCAAATCAGAATGACCTGAAATTTGGAGGGTATGTACATCTTACTTACCAAAATACCCCCAAACAAAAATGAAAAATGAAACACTACGGGACAATCGTGACCACGCGATGAACTTCGGACAGTGATGGGGTAGGCAAAATCACTATTCCATTTTTGCCTATAGGTGTTACGTACTGTTTTCTTATATAGATATATAGGGTGCAATTTGTAAAGAGCATAGGCTCTCAACAATCAAATTAGAGCCTATCTTCAAATAGTGTTGAGTAATGTAGTTTCAATACTAGAAATCTTTGTGAGAGCTTTAAAATACATTTTTATCTTTATTTATAAAGTTTAAAGGTTCAAAAATAGTGTAGAACGACAGATCTATGAAAATCTTGAAAATTACTAGTACAAAAATGCATTACAAAATACACTATTTTCAAAACTAGAAATCCTTTTTTTTCTCATGTCCATGCATCATGATGTTGAGATCATCAATTTGATGATATTTGGACTTCAAAACAACCTCTTCTATTAAATTTTTTGAGGTAGGCTCAAATTTGATTGTTTAGAGCATCGGCTTTGTATAAACTTTTTCCATATATATATATATATATATATATATATATATATATATATATATATATATATATATATATATATATATATATATATATATATATATATATATATATATATTGGGTTACGTTAGGGTGTTCACTTTATGAAGTAATTTATCATTGTAATCAATAATTTTGAGCACTTCTATATCTTTGTTTTGTACATGAAGCATTTTTTAATAATGGTATTTTTGGTCATTAGGAGGGTATGATGTCATCCACATGGGGTGTGACATCACCCACATAGAGCACACTAATGACATTTAATACTCTATACGGGTGATGTCATACCCCATGTAGGTGAAGTCATACCCCTCATAATTACTCAAAATACCCTTACTAAAAAAAGCTTCATATACAAAACAATGGTATATACGTGTCCAAATTTTGTTTAGTACAATGATAAATTATTTTATAGTATGAACACCTTAACATAACCATATATATATATATATATATATATATAGGAAAATACTATGCAACGCCTATAGGCGAAAATAAACAGTGATTTCGCCTAACCCCATTACCGTCCAAAGTTTATCGTGCGACCACGATTGTCCGCTATTTTTTTATTTTTTATTTTTTTTACAAATTAAAATGAATTAAAATTTGGAATGTGTATTCATCAAAAATATAAAAATCTTTGAAAAATATATAAAAAAAATATTTTACATGAAAAACATTAACCAAAATACCCTCGAAATGTTTTGGGGGTATGTTGGTCAATTTATTTTTTCACGGATAATTTTTTATATATTTTTATTAGATGTGTCTCAGTAAATGTACATACCCTCCAAATTTCAGGTCATTCCAATTTGTAGAAAACAAATAAAAAATAAAATACTACTAGAGAATCGTGACCGCGCGATGAAATTTGGATAGTGATGAGGGTAGGCGAAATAGCTATCATTTTCGCCTATAGGAATTTAAAGACTTTTCCATATATATATATATATATTGCAAAGGCATTTTTTTTTTTTTTTTTCTCATGGTGGTCACAATCGCCCACTCATTAGATGTAAAATTTGATAGCTTGGGGTAATTCACGAAGTCCGAGAATTGTTTTTTTTGGAACTTTTGTGTCCATTCAATGACATTCTTACAACCACCCATTTTAAAATTTAAGAGACAATATGTGTGTGTGTGTGTGTGTGAGCTTGGAGGAGATTAACATATGCTGGCTTCCCAAACTATTCAACAAGGTGTTGAAAACAAAGAAAATACCAGAAAAACTGAGAACAAGTATTGTGATACCTATTTATAATAGCAAAGGACAAATACAAAATTGTACGAACTATAGAGGGATCAAACTTATGAGCCACACTATAAAGCTATGGAAGAGAGTGGTTGTGCAACGATCAAGGCGTGAAATGAATATACGTTTATGCCAAGAATGTCAACTATTGAAGCATTTTTCCTACTTAGGCAACTGATTGAGAAATTTAAGGCGGAGGGAAATCCACTTTAGTTTTTATTGATATAGAGAAAGCATATGATAGAGTACTTAAAGACTTAATTTGTGATGTTAAAAATTAAAGGAAGCACTAGAGGTTATATTGATATAGTGAGAGATATGTGTTATACGTCATTTTTGGCATACTTGTATCCCTGGGGTGAACAAATAGAGAGCTGGTAATAACTTGGTCTCGTCGATGCCCAAGACGTCGTCAGGCCATAGGAACACTGTAGCAATAAGCCCAATATTGGGCGACCTCTGAAGAAATGTCGGAGTGGCCTCAAATTGCATGAGATGGTAGTTTTGGATACCTTAAGGACACCCGTAAAGTTTCGTCACGTTCTAACGAGTTTTGATATGATGAAACTTGGTTTTCAAATCTAGCTCCTATGCTGAAAATGGACCCTATAACTATAGCCTCATTTTATGGGTTTCAAAACAGTATCAGACCACTGCTATAGAATCTAGAAAGCCGAAAAAACCCCAAGTACTAAATTTTGGCTCAATCGAACCCTCCGAGACTATTTGGGCCTAACTTACTATAAAAATGTGGATTTTACACTATTGCGATGCAACCTTGGTGAGCCAGTTTCTATTTATGGAAACTGTGTTTTCTAATTTCAGGATGATTTTCAAATGCTCATAACTTACTCATTTTGGGTCTAATTAAACTCAAATTCAGACACGAGTTAGGTCTCGATGATACACTCGTTTTAACATATGGCACGAGTCATGGCGTGGTCCAAAATAAAACATGAAAATTAAGATTTCATAAAGAAGAACATTCAATTCTTTGAGATGCCATCGCTCAAGATCCCGATGCCAAATCGTCGCAAGTATAGGTCCGTTGTGACCATGCTTCAAAGAGCTAGAGTTTGATATAATGTTTTTATACAATCAGAGGCTGGATAACATGAATTTTGATGTCAAAATGACCTGATTTTCCAGTCATCGGAGTCCTATTTTTCGGCAACTTCCCAAATTAGAACATACTCAAACAGAGGCCAAATGGATGAAATTTATCACAAAATGATTGTGATTGTATCCTCTTCAATTTGTAATCAAAATGAAGACGCAAAACATCATAGATCATGCCAGATTGGTGGTCAAAGAATTACAAAGTTTATGTACTTCGTAAAAATCTGTTTCAAGACGATGGTATCAAAACGTGCACAACAGTTCAAGCATCGATTCTACAACGATTGATTGCTCGAATTATGACCGTAAGCATCTGAAAAAGCTCCCGAGGCTTAGCAATGGCAAGAGGCCCCTCATGGAGGGATGGTTTTGTCATTTGTTGAAAAGTGCTTAGCGGTATTTTTGTCATTTGGTCAAAAAACGGGATTAATATTTTAATTTATAAAATGTGTATTTTTTGACAATTTTGGTTGTTTTTTAACAAGCCACACTTGCTTTGGGGTTGCTCTATATAAGGAACTTAAGTTATTTGTAACATAAGTTTTAAAGCATAATAAAAAAATTGGGTTTTTGCCCCTTCAACCCTTTGCTTGTCCATAGTTTCTAACTTCAAGAGAGATGAGAGAGAAAAATCTACCACCTTGGGTAATTGTCCTTGAACCCTCCACTTCTACTTCCAAACCTGCCACTTCCAAACCTGCCACTTTCAAACCTCCCACTTCCAAACCTCCCACTTCCAATTCCTAACTTCCAAACCCTCTATGTCTAACTCTCAACTTCCAAAGGTCAAGACATCTCTCTAAGAAGCACTTAGAAGGGACCCTCAAAGGTACGCATAAACCCAAGCCGGTCGAGGCCCACTCTCCCTCCTCTTTCTTGATCTTCTTTTCTCTCTCTGTTCTTTCTTTTTCTTCATTCTTTCTTCTCTTCTCTCTATTGTTTACTTCAAAAGGAGGCTCTTTGGGTTAGCGCCTTTCCGATGGGCTAAGCTCACAACTTCGCTTCCCGAACCCTTCGGGTAACAAGGCTTCAAGCCTAATACCTTCCTTTGTGTCCAGTAATACCTCTTAGGAGAGGTTATGCCGGAAGGCTACTCAATTCTCGAGCCTCTTCGTTCTCTCTCTTCTTTATTTTCTCTTCTTTTTTTCTTTCCTCTCTCTTCTTTCCCTTTTTTTTCTCTCTCTTTCTCTCTTCTCCCTCTCTCTCTCCAGACGGACCCAGGGGGTTCGAGCTTCCCCTCTCTTTCTCTCTTTGCTCACGCTCTCTCCTAAAGTCATGGACCCGCACCTAGAGCGAAGCCGTCTGCTCTCCCTCTCTTTCTCTCTCTCTCTCTCTCTCTCTCTCTCTCTCTCTCTCTCTCCCAAAGCTACAGACCCATGCCATAGGGCAGGTTCGTCCTCCTTCCCTCTCTTTCCCTTTCTCTATCTCGCCCGAAGCTACAGACCCACGCCATAGGGTGGGTCCGTCCTCCTTCCCTCTCTTTCCTTTACTCTCTCTCTCTCTCTCTCACCCAAAGCTACGAACCCATGCCATAGGGAGGGTCCGTCCTCCTTCCTTCTTGTCCCCTTTGCTCTTGCTCCCTCTCTCTCTCTCAAGCCTCAGACTCGTGCCATAAGTGGGTTCGTCATCTCCCCCTCTCTTTTACTCTCTCGTTCTGTTTCTCTCACAATACTATATCACAGACCCACGCCATAGGCGGGTCCATCCCCCTCGCTCCATCTTACTCTCTCTCGACCTCTCTCCTACCCCTCCAACCCATGGACCCATGCCATAGGCAGCTCCATCTAGTCTCCTAGTCTCTCACTCTTTCATTCCAATCTCTCCACTCTCCACCTAGGTATGGCCCCGTGTTAAAGACAGGTTCGCCTTATCCCTTTATCTATTTAACTCTCGTCTCTCACTCTCTCTCACCTCTACCTACTGCTCAAGGTGCACGGACCCACGTCATAAGCGGGTCCAATCTCTCTTCATCTCTTTAATTGCCCTCACTCTGTCTCCTTAACTCACTTCATCTCTTTAACTCCTCGCACTCAATCTGCTTTACTCACACCCTCACTTCTCATTCTCTTATTTTCATTTTGTCTCATCTCTCTGTCACTCATCTTTTATTTTGTAAGATCTTCATTCTCTCCCTTCATTCACTTCTTCTCTCACCTTTAAGTACTCGAGCTGGGGTCTACCTGAGATAGTGCCTTAGGGTTGTAACAGATAGTGCCTTAGGGTTCTAACTCTCAGACTGTTGCTCTAACCCTCAAACTGTTGCTCTAACCATCAGTTCACATAGTGTTGTTGAGTTGTAACAGATACAGATTCTCTTGCACTCGATCACTCAAACTGGGGTCATCCTGGGTCAGCTTTCTTATAATTTGAACCCTTGAACTACTCTATCCACCGGGTTACATAGTGTTCAAGTTATGAGAGATTTCACTCTCTTTCACTCTCTCTCACTCTCTCTCACTCTCTCTCACTCTCTTCTTTCTTATATTCTCTCTTCTTATCTTCTTCTTCCTTCTCTCTTAACTCTCTACTTTCTTTTCTCGCATTCTACATCTCTCTCTCATCTCTTATAACTCTACTTCTCTTATACTCTATCTATCTTTCTAAATTCAGACAGTTCTTGTGAGACTTTTTTGAAGTGATTTCACAATAGTCTAGAACTACAAGCCTCACTCTCCAGCTTAGACGTGATTTCTCGGCAACCTAGAACTATAAACCTCACTCTTTAGAATCCTCCGGAGTGCTCTTGACTTTGACCATGAAGTCTAGGGACCTTTCTGACATTCCCAATTACTTCCTTAAAGAGGGGACACTGGAAATATGTCAGAGTTTTGAGAGGCCTTCTCTTTTTTATATTCTTACTCCTTTCTCATAGCATCTCTTATCTCACTGTTCATCTTATTCTTAGCTACTCACTAGGGGATCTTTACGGAAGTGAGCTCGCGATAGTCTGGATCTACATACTACACTCTCCCTTTATGCAAGTGAGCTCTCAATAGATTAGAACTACGGCCCACACTCTCTTGAATCTCCTGGGATACATGTGGCCTCCGAGCCCAGTATCTTTCTTGTCTCCGAGAATACATCTTAGGAGAGGTGACACTGGAAAGCTGTCCAATTTCACGGTCAGTTTCCCCCTTTCTCTTCTATACTTCTTCTTCTCTATCCACTCCCAACCCCTCTAACCTTTAGACTAGACCCCCAAATCTACCAGATAATTACCAATAGGAGGAGATCCTAAAACGTATACCCTGAAGGCCATTTTTAGTGTGTGGATCTGAGTAATGTGCACTGAAGTGAGGGGGCCGAATTCAAATTGCACTGTAAGAACAGCTGGAGGGCTTTTGAAACGATCTAAGAGGGCGAATGGCCCAGATGCGTTCCCCGGACTTAAACGACGAGGTAAGTGCTCGAGTCCTTCTTTGTCGATTAAAATCTCTCCTTTTGTTGTTCATATCTGCACTACACACATATGCACACACATGTGTGTGGGCCCTGCGATTGTTCGAGAGAGGATTCCTCCGACCACGTCCTCCATATCGGACTGATCTGGGATGATGAGAAATCAGTGGTCGGGGCGTGATTTTCTTTGGTCCTCCCACATGTGTGTGCGGGGAGAAAATCCTCTCTCAAACAATCGAGGAGGGTCTGCACACGCTGCACGCTTGCGTGTGCACATACACGAGCTCTCTTGAGAGCAGATAGAAACCAACATGGAAAGAGATTTTATGACCGGAATACGTTCAGACGCTTACCTCGCCGTTTGGGGTTCAGGGACACACCCGAGCAGCTCGCCCTCTTAGAATAGTTATGAAGCCCTCTGGCTGTCCGCTAGCACGGTTGGGACACATACTCTTTTCAGGCTTTCAACGTTTCTCTCTCGTGCTTAAAACAAGGCTGACTGGGGAAGGGAAGAGTATGGAAGAAGGACGACAAGAACCTTTCCCTTCACGCAAACGCAGGACATCCGGGCACTTGAGGCAACCAAAGACTTGGATCCCTCTTGGCTACCACCTCAAGATGACTCCTCCCGAGTGACTGAGGGAGAGAGCGTATGCGCTTAGCCGCGAACTTAACCGTCAACACCTCGAGAAAATCTCTGTCCTTACACAAGGACAGCCGAAGGGCTTTCAAAATGATTTAAGAAGGAGAATCACTCGGATGCGTCCCCCTAACCTAAACGACGAGGTAGGCAATCGAGCCCTTCTTTGTCAATTAAAATATCTCTCTTTGTTGGCTCCTATCTGCACTACATGCACATGCACATACACATGCGTGGGCCTTGCAGTTGTTTGAGAGATGATTCCTCCGACCAGGTCATCCATATCGGGCCGACCCGGAACGATGAAAAATTAAGCCCAACCAATATGTATGAGGGAGCACTAACTAGTTGAGGGATAAGTGAGTTCTTAGTGATAATGGGAGTACTTGAGGGTTCAACATTGATCCCATAACTCTTTATTTTGATTATGGATGAGTTAATTAAGAATCTAAAACATGAGATACTGTAGTGTAGGTTGTAGGAGATTGACAGAGTTTTGATGGATCAGACTAGAGGTGACTCCAACACAAAGTTAGAACATTGGGGCATGCTCTAGAATCTAAAAGTTCTAAAATTAGTCGGATTAAGACGTAATACAAATTTAGTAACAATATGAGCAGTAACGAGGAAGTAGTTAAGATTGTTGGTCAAGAAATATGTAAAAGAGAATGTCTCTGATATTTAGGGTCGATAATATTCGAGACTGGAGAGCTTGAAGAAGATGTCACAAAAAAATTAGAGCTGGATGGGTGAAATAGATATGTGCATCCCGAGTTTTATGTAAATGCTGCAAACTATTGAGACTGAATGAAAAATTCCATAGAACGGCTGTAAGAACAACAATGTTTTATGAGACAGAATGTTGGTTGGTCAATAAATAACATATCTATAGGATGAACATAGCTGAGATGATGGTATTGAGATGGATGAGTAGCAAGATAAAAAAAGATATAATTTAGAATGAATATCTATGAGATAACTTAGGTGTATCTCTAATAGACAATAAGATGAGATAAAGTAGACTCGGGTGGGTTGTCATGTATAGCATAGACCTAATATAGTACCAGTTAGGAGTTACATTTTATTTTAAGTGGAATGCTTCAGAAGGGCTAAGAGAAGGCCTAAAACGACATAGATAGAAATAGTGAGAGAAAATATTATGACTTTCAGTTTTAATAGGGTATGACCCTTGATAAAGAAAAATGAAAGAACAAGATTCATGTAGCCAACCCCAAATAATTAGAATAAACCTTATCCCAATGTATTTGCCAGTTTTGGAGTGAGAAAATAAACCCCAAGGCACCTAATATGGGGAGGGTGGATGCTACATTGGTCAGCCCTAGGATGGATGAAATGCTTTTTCCCTTACAGTAGTTTTTATTTGGGAAAATATTTTGATTTGCCTGGGCTTTGGGGGTATTTGACTCATCTCCAAATTTGACACATATATTCGATGAACAAGTTTGTGAAATATATTAAATGAATTGATAGTTTCTTTGATGAAAGGGTAAATGCGGTGAAAAATATCAATTGGTTGGGACTCTAAAATGAATTTATTTGACCCAATTTCGTAGATTGTATCACTATCATTAAAAAGCTTTAGGCAAAAGACGATCTATTGGTTCACCTGGTCTAAATTTGATCCAATTATAGTAGTCTCCCTCATGCAGATAAAATATTTTTCCCTCCTAACCATTAAAAAAAATATTTTTCAGTCGAAAATATATACTTGAAAAAATAAAATATATAATTGAAAAAATATAAAATGAAACCAATTACCTTTGGAACAAGGTGGTCACAATTAATCATGATCATGGGATTTAAAATTGAGTGGCTACATTTATTCCATTAACCAAACTCAAACTTCAATAAAAATTTCTTTGAACATTGTGACAAACCCAAACTATCAAATTTCACAACGGATAGTTGTAAGTAATTGAAACCACCTTGTATCAAAGGTAAATGGTCTCATGATATACAATCCCTTTATAATTTGCTCATACAGCTTGGGAGTTTTTCACTTATACCATATCATCATTTTAAAAAATAAAGATGTTTCAAATCTTGACCTGACCATCCAAATAACTAGATGGTCATATTATAAGTCTTAGGATGTTATTTTGTGCTGGCGCAAATGAAGTGCTATTAATTTTTTCTTTCTTTTCAGGGTGGCAAGTTGAAGATGTCATTATATACCACAGAACCACAGGTCAAGCCGAGGCTTTAAATAATCAAAGTATCGAGAAATGTGGTTTCAATACTGGAAATCTTTGTAATAGCCTTGACATATATTTTTATTACTAATTATAAAATTTTAAGCTTCAAAAATAGTGAAGATTAATCAGATCTATGAAAACTAGAAAATCTTGAAAATTGCAGTCCAAAAATGTATCACAAGATGCATTATTTCCAAAACTTAAAATCCATTTTTTTTCTCATGTCTATGCATCTTGAGGTCGAGATGATCAATTTGAAGATATATGAGCATTAAAACACGCTCTTCTAGTAAAATTTTTGAGGTGCGCCCTATCTTGATTATTTAGAGCCTCGCATCTATATAAACTTTTTTCCTTGTCTAATGGATGGGTTTCTACGAGTCCCTGACTACGTGTTGGCCGCTCTAAAATTCATCTTAAAAATAAATTTTTGATTTAAAATTCTATAGAGGAGGAGGACTCATTGTCTAGAAGGGTAGGGTCTAGGGGGAGACGGTTGATATTCAATTCCATAAATTCCATTTCATCTCAGGTAGTCCTGAGAGTATCACGTGGCCCAATAGCAATGCAAGCATAAAGCAGACTTGAACGGCCCTGATCATAACTGTAACAAACCCATCATTCCCCTTACCCAAACTGACTTTACAAAAAAATCGTTTATAAGCCCAAAAAAAATAAAAAACAACAGAAATTTTACATTTTTCTTCTTCTCTATTTTCTTTTTTCTTTTTTTTGGCTATTTGAAAAAGAGAAAAAAAAAAAAATCAGAGCACGAGCCATTGATTTCCATCAATGTAATTCCTTCCAAGAAAGGGTTTTGCTTCATCATAGGTCAGAGACTTGGCCCATGCCACCCTCCTCTTCATATTTGCTCCCCTTCCTTTGCATTTGTACTCACCAAAAACCACTGTCCTGATAATTCAACTACATTTATTTACAATCAATCAAAGCAACAAAATACAAGAATTAAAACCCTAATCTCTCTCTCTCAAAAAAAAAAAAAAAGCACAGAAGATCAAAGTTGAGAGAAGATTACCCCCTCCTTGATGGGTCACCCCAGTCATACCATCCTTCGGGGATTATGATATCATCCAAGTTACAAAATGCATAAACCACTCTTGCATATCTTCCCCATGCTCTCCCCAAGTATAAAGACCCTGTTCCATTCAATCTGCAATTCAGGAAAGCGAAACCCGAATTCTCAGTCGCTGAATTCCTCTGTGAAGCCGCGATGGCCCCATAACTCGTAGCAGTCGATCGAAGAGTGCATCCCTGATTCAGCTCCATTAGTTTATTAACAACAAATTAATTGAGAGAGAGAATGGAAAGGAGTTAACCTGATACAAGGACCTTCCACTGCCAAAAATGAAATCAATGGAACCTTGAATGTAGCTTCGGTAGAAAAAATGCCTCCCATTCTCATCAAATAGAGTATCCTGTGACCCCAAAACTCTACAGTTTGCAAACACAGCTTTGTCTCCTGAAACTCTCAGTGCGACTGCTTGCATTCCTACTGCACCAGGAGGTGGGCTTGGAGCTGTATTCTAGAGAGAGAAACAATAACTCAAATATAGGCTTTGAATTTCTTGTGGGGAAATTAATCTCAGGGCTCAAATTTGGGAGAGTAGTGATATAGAGAGAGTGGGGAGAATTTGGTTAGTTCAAAACAGGGATTCCAGTGATACAGAGAGAGAGAGAGAGAGAGAGGGATTTTGATTACTTTGAAAACTGGAACAGTAGAGATGGAGAGAAAGAGTACTTGAATTTGTATACCTCAAAAGTGATCCATGATGCACAAAAATAGTCAGATTCTATGGCAACAGAAGCTGAATTAAAGGTCCCAAGCATGTGGCCATTGGGTCCTGGATCGGAGGCTCTGGAATGCCATGAAATCATTGTTCGAGACCTCTTTTCCCCAATTAATGAGATGCATGGCTTATAATATGGGACAAGCACCTTCTCTCTGCAAAAAACAGTACCAAACTATCAAAAAAACAGAGCATGGAAAATTGAAGCACTTGTCTCCCTCTCTCTGTCTCTCTCCATATTTTTTCACACAACTCAAATTACAGAAACCCAAGCAAGAAAACAACTCATCTCTGTTTCCTTTTCATGTCCAACCCATATCATTGAAAACTATGAACAAACTGAAAGTGCAGAGAGAGGGAGATTTCCATGATTTTGCCTTCTTCAGCAAGTATACCTGTAAAATCCTTGCTTGATGAAAATTTTCACTCTCTGATAATTTCCACGAGGAACCAAGTCAATCGCACCCTGAACCGTTCTCGAATCCCCACTCCCATCTTGAGCCACTACAATCACTCTCTCTCGCCCTTTCTCTCTCTTCCCCACCTCCAATTCATCAGAACCACCCCCCAAACTCAAATCATCCCAAGAAATATACGCATTGCTTGATGATCCTCTGCAAACCCCGAGAACCAACATCAAAACCACCAAAAACCCATTAAAACCAGAGCACCCCATGTCCCTTAAA
This sequence comes from Amborella trichopoda, assembly GCF_054954075.1. Lineage (NCBI taxonomy): Eukaryota > Viridiplantae > Streptophyta > Magnoliopsida > Amborellales > Amborellaceae > Amborella > Amborella trichopoda. Next base: position 13,000,641 of record NC_142345.1, on the reverse strand, counting down.
AACCCCAAAAAGAGGAAATTCCCCTTTCGCTCTCTACCTCCTCTTCTCTCTCTAAATCGGGCGCTTCTGGTTTTTTCAGAGAAAGAGAAACAATGATTGTGAGGGTGGTGGGAAATGGTTGATGGTATTAAATGGGGGGAGCGTTGATAGGACACTTTCTCTCCCCTTGTAGCCTGCAACGTTCGAGAGATGGCCATTCAATTTTGAGAGAGAGAGTTTAAAAATGTTGGAAAGGTTCGTCATGACAAGGGTACATAGGTGAATATATTTGCAGAGAGATTGATGCAAGGGTTTGATTATTGCAAGGTGGTTCATGAGTAGTTAAGGTTTAATTCTTTGTGGTTTCAGAGAGAGAGAGGCGGGAAGTCTAAGCGGTTACATAACTGACTTCAAAGGAAGATATTGAGAATTGAGGAGTGGCAGTATTTCAATTGAAGATATGTTTTGATTACACGAGAGGGAATATATATATACATTCAGATATGCAGATGATTTCATTTGTATATATGAGAGAGAGAGAGTGAGAGATTATAACCGATGTCATGTTTGAAATGTTTAGAGAGCGAGAGAGCCCATCTCATATTTGAAATGTTGACAGGGAGGGAGGTTCATTTTATAAATGTTTTGAATAGGATGTTTCATTCAACTGTCAACTGACTATCGAATAGGAGATAAATTATGTTGTTAGAGTTTCTATATATTGGTTGTAGGTACTATTAATAAGTAGAAGATTAAATGATTCTAGGATTTTCATGGATAGAAAAGGTTGGAAATATGATCGATTGGTTTATTGAGTGTTTTGAAACGTGGGGATTTCTGATTTAGATGGGAATTGGTCGGGACTGAACTGATTCTAAGATGGTATGCTCCTCAGCCAAGTTCCCTCATAAACCACACAATCCCCTAAACCCATCTTCCCTCACCCTCATCCTTATCAATTCAAATCAATCTAAAACCGATACAAATCACTGATCCAACAATCTAACATGGATCTGTGGGTAACCAATCTGTCCCACTGATCCGGATTTCAAAATACTGCATACATCTAAAAGAGACCCACAAGAAAAAATACTACAGTTAATTTGAAAGGGACGTTTGTTTTTGACTTGGCACCTCATGAAACTTTCCGTTTATCTGGTAAGATCCATAGAGTGTTCCATTTTTCTTCATTTTTTTGATATTTGATTAGGAACATCAGAAAAAGGTTAAATAATCCAAATGGCCTTCCATCATGAAGGTAGAGAACTTGAGATAGTTCTTAAGGTGGAAGGGAGACCAATATGCATATTTGATAAAAAAAATTCAGAATCTTGACTAGTTTTTACTAGATTGCAGACAAACCTACAAGAAAAAACAGCCATATATAAGGTAGCCCGAATTTTTTATTCAAAGATAATATAATTATCCCATCAAAGCGTAGAATATAATTATTTCATTTCCATAGGTAGGGGTGAGAAGAGGTCAGATCAGGGCTGGATCTGACTAGATCTGGATTCAGATTCAAATAGTATCTATCGGATTCAAATTGAATTTGGATTCAAAATTTTATATAACATCCAGATCCGAATTTATATCAATTTTCAATATGATAAAGAACCATTTTACCCTTCAAACATATCCCACTACTTTATTCGTACTTTAATCGCTCCTTTTGACGCTCCCCAACACGAGAGAGAGCGCCTAGTTTTTAGAAAGAGAAACCTACTTATCCTACTACCCCTCTCCCTCTCTCTAGCTCATAAGAATTCAATAATAACCACTCATACTCAACTATTCTGTCTCTCATACACACATTCTCTTTCTCGTATACCCACAAATGAACGAGAAATCAACCAGAGACAAACACAGAAATAGCAAGACTTGCTCTAACTCACAACTAAAGAGAAAACATCTCTCTCTCTCTCTCTCTCTCTGTCTCTCTCTCAACTAAAGAGAAAACACCTCTCTCTCGCTTATCTCTCTCTCTCATATTCATGCAAATTCCAATAAACAATCACCAAAACCCAACAAAGATTCAGCATTTTCAACATCAATCGCTCACACCCATGCTCATAATCACATCTCCATTCAAATCCAGACCCATCATCAAAAATCCAATCCACAAACTCCCCAAAACTAATTGAACCAAAAATTAGAGAGAGAGAGAGAGCACCTAGTTTTTAGAGGGAGAAACCCACTTATCCTACAACCCAATAAGCGATACAAATCATCTAGCACTTAGAGAGAGAAAACTACTTCTCTTAGAGAGAGAGAGAACCACATATTAGTTTTTAAACAAGACAGAAAAACCCAGTAGTTTTTAGAGAGAGAAAACATCTCCTGCTCAACAACTTCTTCCTTCCACACACACACACAAAAGCACTTTCACCTACCTACCCAATGATCAATAACCCAAAACATAACCATATTCCATTCGAGCACCACATCAAAAAAATCAAGTTACAATGTATCAAAACTTAAAACTGAGAGAACCCCAGGATCCAACATGTAGCAAAGAACCATGATGCACTTGATCTAATAAGAAATAAGTCTTAGTGCAAACTGCATCCAAAGACAAGGCTTATGCTGCCCTCTCTACTTCCACTTGCAAGGAAATCATTTCACCAATTCTATGTAACGAAGAACAAACAAATAATCAAGTTGTATCCATGAGCATTGATTAGATAGAATGCTAAAATATTCATTGAACTATGAAATTAACACTATAAATGCAGCACTAATTACTAAAATAAATTATGAGCCCTAACCCTATGAATTTAATTCAGTATTCTCATAAAACATAGCATGGAGATGAATAAAATACAGATAACACTAAATGAATAAATCATAATCTAGAAATCATATACTGATAACAATAATATCCTGCAATAGCAATATAAATTCAGCACCAAACATAAATTATGAACCTTAACCCTGTCTATTTAATTCAATATTATCAGAAAACATAACACAAAGATGAACAAAATACTGATAACACTAAATAAATAAATCACAATCTAGAAATCACATGCTGATAACAATAATTTCTTGCCATAGCACTATAAAATCAGCACCAAAATAAAGTATGAGCCCTATTCATATGAATTTAATTCAATATTCTCAGAAAACATAAAACAGAGAAGAATAAAATACTGATAATATTAAATAAAGAAATCACAATCTAGAGAAAGAATAAAAAATACAAATAAAATAGATCTATTTAGGGATTTTGTAGATGATTCGAAGATCTTCAACCAATAAGAAATAAATAAATAAAACTAAGCAATGAAAGAGATATTCAAAGATGGCAGATTTTACTAGTTCTTCACGGGTCCCTCTGTTAAGCAATTAAAATGCTTAGATTTGAGCAAGAAAATTAAAAATAAATTTAAGGCTTCTTTAGGGGATTTGAAAAGCTTCAACAAGAATAAAAAATCATAAAAACTAAGAAATGAGATAGAAATTGAAGCTTTGGCGGATGTTCTTTTTGCTCGCAATAACCCTAAAAAAATTGATAATAATGAATAAAAGTAGAGAATCGATTGGGTATGTTGACACGTATGGTCATGAGGCCTCACGTGGTTTTGCTTACGATTGTGTGCTTGGAGGAATCCCATGTTTTATTATAATTATCCATTTATAAAATTATAAATAATTATTTATATTATAAAGCTCTTTTCTCCAAGGTTCATATAGATGAGTTGGATTGACTTCTTATCAGAGATGCATTGGAGAAAGATGAATGTTGGCCCATCTTCTCCCTCTAAATATGGGAAACCAAAGATAAAGAGATAGGAAAAAACACGGAAAATTTATATAGCCTCTACAAAGTGATCTTTCTCTCTCTATTGGGTAGTTTTTAATTAAAATCCTGGCTCTACAATCACCAGCCTCACGGCATCCCCCCTCTGATCTCGGGTTTGGTCTCATCTGCACTCCATTAATTCTCTTCTGATCTCGGGTTTGGTCTCATCCGCACTCCATTAATTTTTTTTACTAACATTGGTATCAAAGCGAACCAAGTGTTCTTTTCTCTTTTGGTCGATCACGGGCTAGGTTTCATCTTCATGTCTTAATTTGTTGAACCAACAGCAAGCTTGTTTCTCTTAAAACACAGTGTTTTTTTGCTATATCTATATCTCGCTGTAATAGGTTAACTGTGATCCTTGCTTCCTTCTTCTCAATAGGCTTTTAACCTAAAAGGAAGAACCTTTATCACGTTTTTTTTTCACGATAATCTGTATTCTCTCTCTAGCCTTTTGACCAACAGGAAACCCATTGCCTACTTACTTATTGGCGCCTATTACCCAACTATCTCCTTGCAAGTGACCTAGGGATAACTCTGCACCATTTAATCATCTGCTTTATCAGCACCAAAGGCTACCCTCTCTGTGCACATTCATATTTTTGCCTTTACCAACTAGAAATTCTGGATTATCTAGTTATCTTGTTGCAGCCACACTCTGCTCTCTCTCATATCCTGGAGTTTTTATTTTTTTTTATGGTATAGCATCTGTTATTTACCATCCACCCACACACCAGTATATTTTCACTATTCATGCCTGAATTTTTTTGTTTTTTTCTTGTATATAGATCATGCTCTGGCATTCTTTTATTCGTGCGTTGTAATAATTTTTTTTTCTTCGTGAATATATCAGTGCCTTCAATATTTAGCTAATAACCTGGTTGGTGACAAATCTAACTGATCATAGAGTTATCTGTTTTTTATCAAAAAAAAAAAAAAAAGAGCTATCTGATTCATATGTTTATCACATACTTGAGTATTAAATTTGCTCTCATTTAAGAGAGTCGATTGAAGTGCGATATTACAGAAAGATATTGATAAACGATAGAGGGGTGCAACATTATAGAGACATATTAATATTGATTCATTTAACATCCCACTTGACCTTTTAAAGCAATAAAAGGCTGATCACTATCAGACTCTTCTATAATCATAAAGTAATATTTATTATAAGCCTTTACCTTCACTTGTTCTTACTTTTAGCCTCATCCCCCATCCCCTTTTTGTTTTTCGTTTTTTTTTAGCCAAATACATCAACACCGTAGTAAGAATCGTTCCCAAGTATAGGGAAGTACAAAAAGAGGGTAGAATAGTCTCTCCGCATTGTTTTCACACATTAGGCAAAATATACGTCGTCATCTCACATATGCCCAGTACTATTTCTCTCTCTATTATTAAGACACTTGTTAAATCATTTTTCAATTGCTGAATTTTGTATCTTTGCCTATAACGTGATATCCAAGGGATTTTTATTTTAACAAAATATTTTGTCTACTAATATGATATCCATTGTCTTGAGACCGAGATAAACAGTCAATTGCTAATAGAGATAGTGACATGATACACATAAGATCTTAGAGAAATTTGTTAGATATTGCAACGCATCATTTTCTTTTTTTTATTTATTTGGTAAGTATACTTAGAATTTATTCTTAATTGATTTTATCTTGTGGCTCTCATATTATAAGAGGTGTTGACCACATATTATTATTTTGGTGGTTTCTATTTGGTTTTTTTGAACTTAGAAATTAATTTTTAGGCCACTCATAAACTTGTCCCATTGCTAATATAATTATAATGGTTGAACTTTCTAGAGTTGAAAAATTGAATGGAACCAATTTTGGCATGTAGAAGATGAAGATGGAATATCTCCTCATCCAAGATAGAATTATATATGTACTAAAAGATGATCCGCCAGTAATTGGTGATAAATCAACTGAAGCAGAAAATAAAAAGTTGGAAAAAAAATTTAGAAGATAATCTCGTAGAAAAAACATCCATGTTAACTTTTATGCAAAATGGCCTTATTAAAATTTTTGAACATCACGAAATATCTAAAAAAAATGCTGGAGGTAATAAAAACAAAATGTGACTCTATATCTAAAATACACATCCAATTGCTATTAGAGCAATCTAACTCATTTAAAATAAATGAGGGTGATAATGTAGTGGAACATGTAAACAAGATGCTTGTTATAGCTAAAGAGTTAGTCATTGTTGAGAATGAAGTCCCCAAGCACATACAAGTTCCACAATCTTAAATAGCCTTCCACCTTCATGGAGGATGGTTACAATTGCACTTAGGTTGAATAACAAATCTCTTACAGGGGACCTACCTATGAACCTAGCCTTAGAGTAGAGCACATGAACAAAGATAAAAAGAGTGAGCTCATGTTTGCTCAAGAACCTCACAAATCTAGCCAACCCAAGCCTAATAACCAAAAATTTCAAAAAAAGTTTAATATGATGAATAATAGGTTCAAAAATAGAGGAACTAAGCCTACAACCAATAAACTAAATAAGGATCGTTAAAAACAAATACCGCCAATATGCTTCTTATGTGGTCAATCAGATCACTTCAAGAACCACTGCCCACATAATAGAAACCCACAAAATCCAAAGAATAATAGAAATGGAAGCAATGGGTGTGAAGTTGTTTGTGTGGTTTATGAGTGCCTGTTGGCAGACCACAACATCAAAGGATGGTGGGTAGACTCAGGTGCTAATTGGCACATTGCAAGCGGGGGAGAAACGCATCTACATGGGGAACAATACCTATTATGATGTATTAGGTGTAGGAACCTGTAGGTTGTTTGTAGGGGCAATCGACCTTATATTAACTTATGCATATTTTGTCCCTTGTATGAGGCGAAATATTGTATCTGTCTACTTGCTCATTAGAAAGGGCTTTGAAGTTCGCTTCCGATCTTTGAAAGTATCAATCGGAAAGCGCAGACAAATTTATGTTTGGGGACACTTTGTTGATGACCATAACTTGTTCATTCTTCATGTAAATGAAAAACATGATAATAAAATTTCCACTTATTCTGGTTATATTGATTGTGTAACAGTTGTTAATACATATACTTGGCATCTTAGGCTTGACCACATGGGAAAAGACAAAATAAATAGGTTAATAAAGGAAGGTCTTATTCCAAATCTAAATTATATGGAATTTCCAACCTGTCAACACTACTTGGCAAGAAAAATAAGTAAAAAATCATTCAATAAAGGAGAAACAGCTAATGAGTTATTGAATGTGGTCCACTCAGACATTGTGGATCCTCAATGTTAAAACTCATATAGGGATGTCATACATCATCACTTTTATTGATGATTTTTCTATATTTGGATATGTTTATCTAATCCACCATAAATCAGAAGCTTCAGAAAAATTTAAAATATATAAAATGGAATTAGAAAACCAATTGGTTAGGAACATCAAAGTTCTTAGAACTGATAGAGGAGATGAATACACATCTGAAGCTTTCAATACTTATTGCCAAGAATATGGTATTAAAAGATATAGCAATATACCTTATACATCACAGCAAAATGGAATCATTGAAAGGCATAATATAAACTTGTTAAAAATGACTAGATCCATGACGGTTCATGCTAATCTACCAAAAACATTTTGGGGAGAAGCAATAAGCACGTCCATGTATATTCTTAATATCTCATTAAGGCAATAGATTCTACCCCTTATGAACTGTAGACAGGTAGAAAACATGATCTAACCAACTTAAAGAAGTAGGGGTCAACTACGCATGTCCTAATTCCATATCAGCATAGAAATAACGTAGAAATCAAAACTCTAGATTGTAATTTTATATGATACCCCAAAGGTTCAAAGGGATATTGATTTTATCATAAAGATAAGGTACTCGTTGAACACAGAGATGTTGAGTTCCTATAAGATTTTATTAAAGAAAACATACATGTAATGGATAATGATAGTCCACTTGATATCATAAATAACTAAGAACTACTACCTACATTGGATATGGATAATCCTGATCAACATGATGATATTGAAGTATCCACATACCCAATGTTAAGTGGTCAAAAGAGATCTAGAGCTCCTCCATCATTCTTTGATGATTTTCTATGTCTATATGAGTGAGGAGATAAACAACTTTATTGACCTAGATGAAATCCATATTCCTTTTGACTTCAATGATGCTATGAAGTCACAAGAATCTCAAGAATGGCTTAATGCCATGAGAGAATAATTAGATTCTATTGAAAAAAATAAAATTTGATATCTATGTGATTTACCATCAGATATGAAACCTATAAGTTCTAAATGGGTGCTTAAAAATAATTTAAACTCTTATGGATCAATTGATAAATTCAAAGCTAGGTTAGTAACAAAGGGTTTTACCCAAGGAAAGTGAGTCGACTATGTCGACACTTATCCCCAGTTGCAATGTTTATATCTATTGGAATAATTTTGTCAATCGTTGCATATTATGACCTAAAACTTTACCAAAAAAAACTGCATTCTTGAATAGTAAATTAAAGGAAACCATCTGCATGAAGCAACCTAGGGGCTTCATAATTAAAAGCCAAGAAAATAAAGTATATAAACTAAATAAATCTTTATCTGGTTTAAAACATTCTTCAAGACAATGGTACTTAACATTTCATGATGTCATTCTACATATGGGATATAAAGTAAATAGATTAGACCATTGTATATATGTCTTGAAGACTGTGAGTAAATTCACAATACTCTTATTATAAGTAGATGATATCCTAATAGCTAAAAATGACTTATAAATAATTGATAAGACTAAGTCATGGCATTCTACTCCGTTTGAGATGAAAGATTTAGGAAAAGAATTTTATATCCTAGGCATAAAATAACTGAGATAAAAAATAAAAAATGTTGTGCTTGAGCCAAGAGAAATATTTTGAATCTGTTCTCAAAATATTTCAAATGAAAAATTATAAACCATTGTCTACTCTTGTTGAAAATGGCGCAAAGTTGTCTAGAAAGAACTATTCAGTAGAAGGACAAAAAAAGCATAACGTTCCCTATGCACAAGCTATTGTTGGTATATGCAGTAAGATGTACAAGACCATATTTGAGTTATGTTATAAGACTTGTTAGTAGATATCAAAGTAATACAGGCATAGCTCATTGAAAAGCAATAAAAAGAATTTTAAAGTATATTAAAGCAACAAAGCATCTAAAATTGTGTTTTCAAGCAGATAAGGTTAAAGTTATAGGATATTCAGATATAGATTTTGCTGGGGATAAGGACCATAGTAAGTCCACCTCAAGGCATGTTTTCCTCTTGGGAGAGACAATAGTTTTTTCTTGGTCTAGCAAGAAACAAGAGTGTATAGCCGAATACATTGCATGCAGCATTGCATGTACTTTGGCCGTCTGGATAAAGTGTTTCATGGATGATTTAAAGCTACAAATAATCAACAAACCGATCCAAATGTTTTGTGATAGTCAAGTTGTAATTAAATTAATTAAAAGTAGAGCAAATAGCTTCAAAGAAAGACATATAGATGTTCAATATCACTACATTCAGGATCTAGTTGAGAAAAGTAAAGTAACTGTTAGTTACTTGCCCTCAGCAGATATGATCGCTGATCCATTAACAAAGGGTCTAAATGTTAAACTACTACCTAAGCACTCTAGTTTTTTTTATGAGTGACAAATCCACATTAACATGAAAATCCTCATGATTAACATTTATTATAAGAGGCATATCTGCGAAAGCATGAGAAAAATTTCAGGACAAGATATTTTTTTAAAAGTCATACTCAAAAGTGAGAGTATGCATGTGACTTATTATTATACTCGACCGTTATAGCGAAGTGAGAGATGTTGACACGTCTGGCCATGTGGCCTCACATGGTCTTGCCTACAATTGTAGGCTTGAAGGAATCCCATGTTTTATTAGAATTGTCCATTCATAAAAATAGAAATAATTATTTAAATTATAAAACCCTTTTCTCTAACGTTTATATAAATGAGTTGGATGAGTATCCCTGAGATCAGAGAAGACTTTTTCTCAAAGACCCATTGGAAAAAGATGAACGTTGACCCATCTTCTCCCTATAAATATGGGAAACCAGAGAGAAAGAGATATAGAAAAAACACGGTAAAATTACATAGCCTCTAGAAAGGGGCCCTTCTCTCTATTGAGTAGTTCTTAATTAAAATCTGGGCTCTGCGATCACCAGCCCCATGACATCACCCCTCTCTTGTCCACGCTACATCAATTTTTTTACTAACAGGGTATATACCTTTTATGAGCGACTATGCTTCAATGGCGAGACAAAAGAGCAATGGTCGACAAGGGCTTCAGGATTGGCACAGTAGCAGCAGGTTGAACCCATAGAATGCTCGGTTCAAAAACTTGTGATTCACACTGTTTGGTTTAGAAAGAGAAAAGCAACCACTGAGCAACCATCGATGGAGCTATCTTAGGCGTGGATGAGCAGCCAGCGATGGAGGTCTAGGTTTAGCACAACACCAGAGTGATGGCTCGTCTACGTTTAGCGCAGCCATCGTTGGAGATAAAAGTTGAAACAACTAGGTAGAACCGTATAAACCCTAACAGTAACCGGTTTTGTGTAGAGAGATGTGAATTATCAAACCCCACCGTTCATCCCCAAATAACATACAATGGGGATTCAGTTTCCTATATAAATATTATATATATATATATATATATATATATATATATATATATATATATATATATGTATATGAAAATTTTTCCCAACGCCTATAGGCAAAAAATGAATAGTAATTTCGCTTACCCTCATCACCGTCTAAAGTTCATCGCACAGTCACGATTGTCTAGTAGTGTTTTATTTTTCATTTTTTTCTACAAATTAAAATGATTTAAAATTTGGAGCATATGTACATATTAGTGAGGCTCACCTAATAAAAATATAAAAAACAAATTTTCAAAAAATAATTGACAAAAATACCCTTGAAACTTTTTGGGGGTATTTTGGTTATTTTTTATGTAAAATATTTTTTTGATATTTTTCGTAGATTCATATATTTTTGATGAACATACACTCCAAATTTCAGGTCATTTTGATCCATAAAAAAAAAGTAAAAAATGAAACAGTACCAAACAATTGTGATCGTGCGATGAACTTTGGACGGTGATGAGGGTAGGTGAAATCACTGTTCATTTTCGCCTATAGGCGCTTTATAGTATATTCCATATATATATATATATATATGTATATATATATATATATGAGCAATGATCCAATGCAACGGTTGTATCGTTGTATCATAGTATACTGCAACGACACTTTTAAAAAACCAAGTTTGTGGTATTTGTATGACCTCAAATTTTTCACACACATTCTCTTCATCTCAATAATCAATCCTCAAAAAAAAAAAGTTCAATCTGAACCCTAAATATGGTCAAAATGAGTCCCTTCCAAAAACAAATCTAGACCATTCATTTTGTGAATTTCAAGATCTTAGCCTGTATAAACTCAAAATCATTTTTATTTTTTACCATTGTTCATCTAATGATAATAAAGCCATCCAAAAAATTTGGAAATAAAAAAATCCTTCTAAAGCTTAGATTTAAGCATCTCACCAAAATGATAGCCTATGTTAATTGGGCTAAAAAAGTACTTTCTAGGTTGTGTTTTTAATTTTTTTCTTGTTTTGTGATTGTTCATTAGAATTTAAAATTTTGCATCAAACAAATGGCTATAAGATGGTTTTTTAAGGTATTACATCATATTACTATGCAACGGTTGCATGAAATCATTGCCCTATATATATATATATATATATATATATATATATATATATATCACTGGAGATCCTGGCCTCGTTTCAATATCAGAGCCAACAGTGAAACAGTAGAAACTAAGTTACAGTATTACTGAAGAAACCTAACTAAATTTACATCTAAGAAAGTTGGTCCGAGAGTTAAGGCAAGAGACGAAATAAGTCTAGGCAAAGTACCCGCCAAGGCCAGGAAGAACCGCTTAGGGGAACACGCTGGACCCTTGGTCGTCCAGATTGTCATTATCCACAACCTACAGATGGCAAATTTAATTAGAAATCTTAAAGGTAAAACAGTAACTCAAACTCAAACTCTAAGAGTAAAAAATAAGGAAGAAATAATAATTATTGATGTTGAAAAACATATACAAAATTGGAATATTCCCAAAGTACCCATTTCAGATATTTATCATAGAGGAACATTTAATTTAAAACTTGGATATGCAATTAAAACAGTGGAAGAAAGTTTATTTGTAACTCAAAATCAGGAAGACTTCCAACTGTTATCCAAAAAAAAATAATTGAAAAACATAAAGAAAATATTTATAAGTATTTACACATTGGATTAATACAAATAGCCATAAAACCTTTAACTCGTTTAGGTTTAAACACTTCAGTGCTCGTATGCCTAAGAGATACGCGGCACAATAAGTTTTCGGACTCACTCCTAAGCATGGTTGAATCCAGCCTTTGTAGTGGACCTATTTATTTTAACTGTTTTCCAAACTTTTCTGTTTCGTTAACCGACCCTAATATATTGGATATATAAACAATAAATCTTAAGACCCATGGATTCAATATGACTCTTGGATCTCAAAATCTAGCTATAGTATATCGCATCTATTACAAAGTTATGAATACTCTTTGTCCTAATATTATGCAAACAGATAAGAATGATCAAACTATTTTATTTCAAACTAATATAGAAAAATCCAACACTATTATTCCAAAAACTATTACTTGGTCAGACATTATTCTTCCTCAATCATAGTCAATCCAAAATGAAAACCAACCAAGAGAAGTACCTATGCATAATAATATTCCCAACCAAATAATTGAATATCAGGATGGAAATATTGAAATCAAATTTCAAAATACTAAACCAATAATACAGGATGATTTAGAAATCAATAAGAAAAGAATTAGAAAACCATTAGTGCCTGCAAGAAAATCTTGTCATTCCACTCCAGAAGTTATCATCCTTCCTCCGCCATCAATACCTACAGGATCTTTAGACTTACAAATCCAAGGAGTAAAAAGAACAGCTGATCATGTAGTAATACCCACTTATACATCTGAACCAGACATAGCTGATTTCCAAATACTCACCCTGCAAGTCGAAGAACAAATAAACATAGAAGAATACTTAGAATATAAATTACAAAGAAAACAGAAAAAAATAGATATTGAATATCTCAAACAAGATTATTTAGCCCCAGAAAACCAAGGTATTCGAGAATGGTATCTTAAAACATTTCAACCCAGATTGGTAGAATTATTTCATAAAAAATACAATAAATTCCTGAAAAAAGAAAGAGAAACAAAAGGATTCTTTATTTGGTTACAAGAAATTTGTGCTCAATATAACATTCAAATTCCTCAGTTCAATATTCAAACAATAGAAGAGAAAACTTATATCAGCACAGATGGAACTACTACTTCTAGTACGCATCCCCCTGAGAAAAGTATCATACTAAAAGGTGCAAAAACTCCACCAGTAAAAGGAGAACCACCGCAATCCTTATATGAAATTATTGCAACACTTTATAAAGTTGTACCCAAAGATATGGGAAAAAAGCATGAATTAATACCTCATATTGTCGAACAAAACAAATATACCAATCTATACATGCAATCCTTAGGAAAACAAGCTGAACGAATAGAAAGATTGGTCACTCCTCAACCTAAAGGAGTAACTCCTCCTATTTTTAAAGCTCTTTTATTTAAACCTCCCCCAGAACTCAATAAAACTAAATTTCATATAGGTGAGGATAACAAAACACTAATTGATCAATTAATATCCAAACTAGCCCAACTAAATATCAAAGGAATTCCCTCTCCAAAATTAAGTATTCTTGTACCAATACCTAGTATTGTTGTATCTCTACCAAATATTTCAGAATCATCTGATAAAGGTAAACAAAAAATTCTTGAGCATGACACATTAATGCTCCAAGAAGAAGAACCAACCATAGATGATACGCTACAAAATAGAGAACTCGCTTTTATGGATACCTCCACCAATGATCTCAATAGAATAGCTTACAGTAAAATATGGAAACCAATTACAGCTTTATCATATTACAAAAGACCCACACCTGTTGATGTTCAATTAGAAGAAGATGCCATACAACAGGCTGTCTCCTATTCGGGCAGATCAATTGTAAACTGGACTATAGATGGTTTATCAGATTTAAAAATATTAGATGTCATGAGACATATGACTATGTTTGCCTCAGCTGATAAAATGGCTGGCAATCCTGATCAAGAGGTTGCCAAAGCAATAGTAAATGGATTTACTGGCTGGTTAAGAGGCTGGTGGGATTTTTATGTTGATGATGAAACAAAAAATAGAATCCTTACCAATACTAGACAATGGACAGCCAGGAATGAACAAAATCAAGAAATAATCTATACAGAAAGTGACGCAGTAAATAATTTAATTTATATTATCACTCTACACTTTGTAGGTAGTACAGCTTTATTAGCAGCAAGATCAGAAGATTTGCTGTCAAACATAAGATGTCCTACCCTATCTCATTATAAGTGGTATAAAGATCTATTCTTTTCAAGATTATTAATAAGAGAAGATTTTTAATTGGACCATTGGAAAGAAAATTTTATAGCTGGTCTTCCTTACCTATTTGCAGAAAAGGTCAAAAAAAGACTTAGAAAGAAACATAATGGAGTTATCATATAATCTGCATATACACTTGGAGAATTATCAGCAGAAATATGTGCTAAAGGATTAGCATTATGTACTGACCTAAAGCTTAAACGCCAACTTGATAAACAACAAATTACTAAGCACAAAGAGCTTGGTGATTTTTGTGAACAATTCGGATATCATATAGATAGAAAAAATAAACCCGAAAAACTATATAAGAAAAATAAAAAATATAAGAAAGAAAAATATAGAACGGATAAAGTACATAAAAAATATACGAAGTCTCAACAACAGAAATTTATAAAAAAGTTTTCTCCCAATAGTAAAAATAAAAAGAAAATACCAGTATGTTATAAATGTGGAAAAATTGGTCACTATAAACACCAATGTAAATTAAAAAAAAAAATAGATGCTTTACAATTAGATGAGTCATTAAAAACAAAACTTTATACTATTATCAATTATGATACCTCCTCTTCAAATACAGATTCCAATGAATCTTTGATAGGAAATATCCAAGACGATGATTTTATATGGACAGAGTCATCTGATTCTTTAGATTTTTCGGATGAACAATCATCCCATTCAATGCAAGAATCTACTTGTGCTTGTCCTATCCCCATGCACAATCTTCATACTCTAACACAAGAAGATAATTTGATTTTAGATCTCATCGAAAAAATTACAGATCCAGATGAAAAAAGATCTGTTATTACTAAATTTATAAATTTAGCTAAAACAAAAGCAAAAACACCTCCTATCAGTAAAACACCAGACGAATATAATTTTGCCTCTATTATGAAAAGAGTTAGTGAACAGCATCTCACTAAGCAAAAAGAACCTTCTATCTCAGACCTAAAACAAGAGATAAATGAAGTAAAGAAAGAAGTACACTAGTTAAAAAATAGAATTAAAATCTTAGAATTACAAAATCTCTCTAATCAGAATTCAGATACAGATGAACTAGAATTCAATCATCTAGTCACCACATACAGTCCTGATCCACCAGGAGATACTCTAGAAACTTCAGAACCTAAGCCACTTCTGATAATTGAAAAATCCTCCTTCCGTTAATCTATTGGATAAAATAATTATACAAAAATGGTTTGTTCGAGTAACTATTATAGTAGCAGAAGACTATAAATTTCAAACATCAGCTTTTATAGATTCAGGAGCTGATCTAAACTGTATCAATGAAGGACTTGTACCAACAAAATATTTTGATAAAACAACTCAAATCTTAAATACTGCAAATAGCAATAGACTCTTTATAAACTATAAATTATCTAATGCTTCTATTTGTAATAATCACCAGTGTATCCAAACACAATTTATCATGGTAAAAGGATTAAGCCAAGAAGTTATCCTTGGAGTCCCATTCCTTACATTATTATATCTAGTATCCATAAACCATACAGGAATAACATCTATTTATCAAGATGTCCCCATACACTTTGAATTTATTCACAAACCAAAACTCAAAGAAATAAATAGTGTAAAAAGCCAATTACAAAACAAAGAAAAATTTCTCTGTACTTTAAAACAAGAAATTAAATATAAACATGTGGAAGAACAATTACAAAATCCATTAATACTACAAAAGATCCAACAACTGCAACAACAGATAGAAACTTCTATCTGTAGTGAACTTCCCAAAGCCTTTTGGGAAAGAAAAAAACATAGTATCAGTCTCCCATATGAACCTGGATTTGATGAAAGACAAATTCCTACGAAAGCAAGACCAATTCAAATGAATACTACTCTACTAGAAATGTGTAGAAAAGAAATTGTTGAACTCCAAACTAAAAAGCTTATCAGACCAAGCTTATCACCATGGAGTTGTGCAGCTTTCTATGTCAACAAAAATGCTGAAAAGGAACAAGGAGTTCCTAGACTGGTTATCAATTATAAACCATTAAATAAGTATTACAATGGATAAGATATCCTATTCCTAATAAAAAAGATTTATTAGACCGAGTCGTTAATGCTTGCATATTCTCTAAATTTGATATGAAGTCAGGATACTGACAAATTCAAATTAAAAAAGAAGATAAATATAAAATAGCATTCAATGTTTCATTTGGTCAATATGAATGGAATGTTATGTCATTCGGATTAAAAAATGCTCCATCCGAATTTCAAAAAATAATGAATGACGTTTTTCAATGCTTACTATCAATTTATGATTGTTTATATAGATGATGTCCTTATCTTTTCCGAATCTATAGACGAACATGTTAAACACATCGATACCTTTATCCATGCAGTACAACATGCTGGATTAGTTGTATCTGCGAAAAAGATTACTTTATTCAAAACTACTATTAGATTTTTAGGACACAATATCCATCAAGGCACAATTATCCCTATAAATAGATCAATTCAATTTGCTGATAAATTTTTCGATCAAATTTTGGATAAAAAAATACTCCAACAGTTCTTAGGATGTCTTAATTACATTATTGATTTTTATCAAGACCTTGCTATTGATGCCAAACCTCTACATGATCGATTAAAGAAGAATCCTCCACCTTGGACAAATATTCATACCAATGCAGTACAATTGATTAAACAGAAAGTCAAAACTCTACCTTGTCTTTCTCTTCTTAACCCTACTGCTTTTAAGATTATTGAATGTGATGCTTCAGAGTTGGGTTTAGGAGGAATCCTAAAACAACAAGTTGATAGTCATGAACAACTACTCAGGTATACCTCTAAGGCCTGGAATTCCACCCAACAAAATTATTCTACGGTTAAAAAGGAATTACTTGCCATTGTCCACTGTGTCACCAAATTTCAAAGCGATATTCTCAATCAACATTTTCTCATTCGCACTGATTGCAAAGCCGCTAAGGATATTCTGCAAAAAGATGTTCAAAATCTTGTGTCCAAACAAATATTTGCTCGTTGGCAGGCAATTCTTTCTGCCTTTGATTTTACGCTTGAACACCTTCACGGTTCTGCCAATTTCTTACCTGATTTTCTGACCCGTGAATTTTTGCAGGGGGGCCACACTGACGCCAACGACGAAGAAACACTTTTTTTACTTGCACTACAGCTCTTTGTAGCCAATAATAATAATACTTTGTCTGATCTACCTACTATCATGGACACTCGTAGCAATTCTTCTCGTAATGAGAAAAGCCCTCTTGAGCTTATACCAACTCCCATGGATCATGTTAATACAGATCCATGGATCATGAAATGGGAATACTCTATCTCTGCAAATAATACAGCCGACCATACTTATATTCCCCGTCTAGGCAAAACCATATCTGTTAAATGGTTGGACATTTTCAATATGGACCCCACGACAATAGTACCCAAAAGGATACCGCCAGAAAAACCCATATATAATCCAAATCCAACTGGATATAATACTGTCAATACCTCATTTGATTTTCCTGCCTATCTCCGAAACATGCTCCAAGTCAATCCCAATGTTACCAAAGAAACTCTCGAACAACAAATGAGAGAAATATTTACAGAAGCTGGGCGTAAACCAGTATCATCAGAAGAAACAGTGTAATCCTCTTCAATGCTGGCAAATAAATACTTCCCATTAGAAGAAACAGACCCAGAAGAAGATGATCGTGATGAATGCAGCCAAAGACCCTGAAACCATACAAGATATTGTGACCACCAAAGCATACGACAAAAAAGCTACTGTAGCCACTCACATAAACCGACAAGAAGACACTATAGCCCCCGACATTCTACTGCAGCCACCGACATAAGACGACCAGAATTCCTTGTAGCCACCGACATATGAAGACAAAAAGTGACTGTTCTAAGATGTTGTTTTATCCTTTTCCTTCCGACGTCGATGGAAGAATCTTTTCTTTTTCTCTTTTGGTTTTTGTCTTTTCACTCTAAGTCTCTTCTCTCTCCCCTTTATGTCTAATCAAGGTCATTCCTCTCCTTTGCCTTTGTAGCTAAGGTTCCTCCCTTTAGCTATATAAGGCAGCCCCTGCCTTCAAACCTCAGGTCGCCTGGAGCTTTCTACCTCCCTTCGCTCTCTCCTGCCCTGATCATCTCCTACTCTGCTCATTCTCTGTTCATACTCATACTCCTCTCATATCTCTATCTGAGAATCTCTCTCTTTGAATCACTACTGCTCCATTGCTTTACAGCCGCTGTCTTGACCTCACAGTTTGAAACCCTCTCATGCTTTCCAGGTCTTTTCTTATTTTCTCACTACATCAAGATCAGGTTCTATCTTCTGTTTTTATCTTATAATTCTCTTATACTGTAGTTATATGCGACTGCAATTTTCATTCACTCCCTTCATACTGTCCTCAACATTGGAAACTCTTTTCCAGTTACTGTATTTGTAAATTGTAAGTGTGTATTTGAAGTTTCTTTTGTCTGTAACATACAGTATTATGCTTTGTATAATTTTATGATGGTTTGCTAAAATAATATGCAGTTCAAATTTGTTTTTAGTATTAAAATCGGCAATCACACTCACACACAATGGTTTGTTATTGATATATCTGTTATTCTGTTTATCTGCATATTCCTCTTTTGTTTAAATTACTATCATATTTTACAAGAAATAGTAAAATATAAGAGCTTACTATTCACATACCTTCTATAGAAATTTCACTTTTTTATTAGGAATAGGATATCTTATCCATTGTAATACTTTCTTTAATAGTTTATAATTGATAACCAATCTAGGAACTCCTCGTTCCTTTTCAGCATTTTTGTGGACATAGAAAGCTGCACAACTCCATAGTGATAAGCTTGGTCTGATAAGATTTTTAGTTTGGAGTTCAGCAATTTCTTTTCTACACATTTCTAGTAGAGTAGTATTCATTTGAATTGGTCTTGCTTTCGTAGGAATCAAATCCAGGTTCATATATATATATATATATATATATAAGTAATGATCCTATAAGACCCTCCCACTCCCATGTGTGTAGGATCCTAAAAGATCACCATTAAATTTGGTACAGATCTCTAGAAAAGTCAAGTCCCACACCCATGTGATAACTTTTCTAAAAATTTGTGCCAAATTTAATAGTGATCCTTTGGGGTTGATTTAACGGTTACAATCTCATTTCATATTGGAATTTTCATTTTTTTTTCTACAAATCCAAATCACTTGAAATTTTAGGTGTTTATTCTTCTCATCAAGGTTCACCTAATAAAAATAAAAATAAAAAATAATTCGTAAAATATAAATCAACCGAAAAACCCTCGAGATGTTTTGGGGGTATTTTGGTCAATTCATATTTTCAAAATATTTGTTTTTATATCTTTATTAAATTCTTACATTTTTTAAAAATAGGCGCTCCAAATTTTAAGTGATTTGGATTTTTAGAAAAAAAATAAAAATTAAAATACGAATTGAGGTCGCGACCATCAGATCGGCTCAATCTGGCTGACACTGTAGCTATCAGCCTGTGGACTGGCAGGATCTTTTCCCATATATATATATATATATATTACAAATTACATTGTTTTTAAAACCGAGTCAAATCCAGGTCGGATCCACCTCAACCCAGATCTAACCCAAATTTTAATTTAGATATGAATTTTGGATCCGAATCTGAATTTCGGATCCAAAATTTGGATCCATGCCTAGATCCAAATAGGATCCAAATTCTTGGTTTCAGATCCAGATCGGGTAATTTCTCAGCCCTACCCGTAGAACACCTGGGAATGTTTTGTTTTTTTTTTTTTTTTGGAAATTTCGACATTAACTTTTCAATAATGAGTACCAATATGAAATGAATTTCCTGAAGATAAAGATACAATAAAAAATTTTGAATTACATGACAATATCTTCCAAGCAATCCAAACAATAAAAATGCATTTTTCCAAATCTTTGTCAAATGTTGTCCAAACAACATATATCCATCTTCCAAGAGATGCCAATTTGAGGAGATCCCATTTCTAAGAGATAAATTTTCCCATGAGTCCCATTTCCAAGGAACCAAATAGGGCCCAAAAGAAAAGTAGATTGACCTTCTAAGGACTCAACTATTCAAAAAGTAGACATTGTCCATCCAATAGAACATAAATTTTAAAGGCATATTAGACTGTGTTTGGATTTGCTTTGAGATAGTAACATTAAAGGGTTAAAGGGCTAAATTTATCTACCAACACTATTAAAGAGCTCAAGCCGTCTCATTTACCAGTACAAGGTTGACTTTTTAAATTTCATTAAGGTACATCCTCAATAAATTATTAACTAATCCCATACTATCCTTGTTTAATTTTGGGAACTTTGAACAACTATGCGCATTTTGTTAATTTAGTCGACTTAAGTGTCTCAAGCCAAATTATAAAAATAATTGGTTGTTTACCATTGAGGAAATAGAATTCTTAAATTATTATAAGACCCCTATAAGCAATAAAAAGTTAAGGTATTTTTATCATTTGATAGTTTAATTTATCTACTTTTGAATAACTAGGGGTATGATTGCTCGAGGCATCTAATTGGTCAAATTACCAAATGCCCCTATTTTTTAAGGATTACTAACCCTGATCAATGTCAATTAAGCAAGGTTTTTAACAAATCTCGAGGAGGTACCATTATGAAATGAAAGTTAAATAAGAAACTCTTCGATGGTGAATGAGATCTTTTGATCCCTTTAATAATATTTTCTCTCTTTCTGTCATGTAAGTATAAAATTGTATCTTTAAGTTGCTCACTAGGTTGACGGGGTTACGTCTCCAAAATTTGGGATTCTAAAAGCACAACTAGACAAAATTGTACAACATAGAATGAAGAAGTCCTTTTTACATTACGTTGTTCTCTTTCTCTTCTTTTCTCTCTCATCTATATTTATCTATACTAATGACTAAGGGAGAAAAAATAGGAATGTGAATTTTGAATTTCTCTACATGTCTTTCCTTAAGCCCTCTAATTTTTCCAAGATCTCTTTGATAATGAGTAAATAGCACCCCAACTCTTTTTTTTTTTTTTTTGGGGGGGGGGGGGGAGGAACTTTAGTAGGGAAGGCATGCCCCTACTAAAGAATTTTGAGAGAGAGAAAGAGAGAGAAACTTTTTGAGAAAATAATTGTGCCGCACATAATTTTTGTGGTGGTTCTTTCATTTTATAAATAATAGTAATACAATAGTATAATACATACTTTCATATCGTGTTACATGCAATATACATTTTCCTATCTTGTTATATTATCATCTCAAAAGGAAAGAGTAATATACTTTCCTATCTTATTTGAATTTTGTTTCTCTTACTCCCGCTCAAGCTCGGCTAAAGAGGCATTTGAAGCCCGAGTTTGAAGTAAAGATCTCGAAAAACTTCTCGTGGCAAAAACTTGGTGAAGGTATCAGCAACTTGATTGTGAGAGGAAATAAATCGAGTGGTAAGTAGTCCAAAAGCAACATTTTCACCTACAAAATAATAGTCTAACTCAATGTGCTTTGTCCAGACATGAAAAACATGATTAACTGCCATGTAGAGAGCACTAATATTGTCACAAAAAAAATGTTTGTGGCTGAGGAGGAGGTACCCTAATATCTCAAGAATAAAAGAAAACAATGCCAATTCTGCAGCAGTGCATGCCATAGATCGATATTCCACTTCAGTACTTGAATGAGTCACAATTGATTATTTCTTAGCACTCCAAGATATGCAGTTGGAACCAAGATAGGTGCAGAAACTAGTAGCTAAATAGCGAGTGTTTGGACACCCAACCTAGTCTACATTAAAAAAACATATAACTAATGTGAGCTACCTGATAAGATTCTTATACCACAGGACTATACACCACGGAAATAACAAAGAATTCGCTTTTTTTCCACTGCCTGAAAATGTGGAATTGTAGGGGCATGCATAAATTAACACATTGTATTAACATTATGGAAAAAGTCAGGCCGTGCTATGGTAATGTATTAGAGTGCACCAATAATGCTCCAATAAAGGGATGGATCATGAAATGGATCATAATTCTCATGAAAATTATTCTTCATGACCATTGGTTTTGAAATAGGTTTGGCATTGAGCATCTGAGCACTATTAAGAAGATCCTGAACATATTCGTTTTGAGATAGAAAAATTCTAACTGAAAAATAAAATATCTCTATGCCAAGAAAATAATGAAGAGGTCAAATATCTTTCATTGCAAATTTCCTTCCACGTTGGAAAATAAATTATTCTAAAATGTTTGAATTATCACCAATAACAATAATATCATCAACATAAATGAGAAATATAATAATGCCTTGAGTAGTGTAAGAAACAAATAGAGATGAATCAGCCATGCTGCAATAAAACCCCAATGATAATAAATAGGCACTAAATTAATCAAATCAGGTCTGTGGTGCTTGCATGGGACCATATAAAGTTCTTTTTAATTTGCAGACATGATTTGAATATTCTGAGCTAACAAAGCCAGGAGGTTATTCCATAAATACATGTTCCTTAAAAAAACATGCAGAAAAGAATTTTTCAGATCAAGTTGTTTAATAGGCCAGTGACGAACAATAACTATGGTGAGGACAATTCAAATACGAGCAGGTTTAAAAGCATGACTAAATGTTTTAGAGAAATCAACTCCAAAAACCTGATTATATTATTTAGCAACTAGTCTTGCTCGTAGTCTCTCTAAACTAATATCAAACTTTAGTTTAGTGTGGTCTGGAAGACGAGGAAATAACTCCCAAGTAGAATTCAAGGAAAATTGCATAAAACCCCCAAATATAGACTTTTTAGGCACTTTACGGCCACCATAATTTTTCTTAGCATATATTTCTCAAAAATCAAGTTTATAACAAATACACCCTCCCCCTCCCCCCCCCCAATACAAAATGTTTATTTTTTTTATGAAAATATCATTCTTGTACATAACAAATCATTTTTGGATCCTAATAAAAAGAAACGTCTGCCCGCGATTGTATATTGTCAGACCCATCCATTCTATTAGACCAGAACTGTACACTGTCGGGCCGCTTATTCCAAACACAATTTTCAATTTTGTCGAACCGTAGCTCACATATGTCGAACTGCTCATTAATCTAGAACAAATGTCAAGCCACCTCTTCCAAACTCCGAACCGCTATGATGAAGTACCAGACCGCTATAGTGAAGTGTCGGACTGTTCCAAGTCAGTGACTTAAGCACCGGACCGCCATGGTAAAGTGTCTGACCGCCATGGTCAACATGAGAGGTAAGTAAAGGAGGGGTATTTTAGTCTTTTTTTTTCTTTTTTTCTTTAGTTTGGTGGTGGTGAAGGGGGGTGAGTGTATTTGCTAAGAAACATGGTTTTGGGAAAAAGTTGCTGGGAAAAGTTAGGTTGGGGGTAAATTGCTTAGAAAGTCCATTTTTGGGGATTTTATACAATTTTGCCTAGAATTAACATGTAGGGCTTCAATTTCCTATTCCACGGTATGATGCAAGCCCAGATGGCCCAAGGCAAACTTAATGGACTTAAGTTCTAAAGGGATAGTTTCAAAAGAAAAACATTTGAGACTGCTACCATGGACTGCAAAATTCGAGGTTTTTTAGTACCATCTTGAGTTCTTGTGACCATGTGATTGATAAGGGAGCTCAGGGCTCGTGAAAAATTAGATTAGTTGGTTTCTTGGGTCACAACATTTTCCACATCATGAGCATGTGCTACATCATCTTAGACATCTTGTGTTGGTATCATAGTGTTGGCATCTTTCTCTACAAGAGAAGTTGGACCACTATCATTATTGATAGGCAAATCAGCTAGAGGAGCAGACACATCCTGGGCATCCCTAATGGGCGGTGTATGTGAAGCTAATAAATCAAAAGAAGAATTTTGTATCTCAGATTCATAATACTCAGACCATTCTGCATAAGTAGTCAGCTCCCCCTGAACATGTACACTATCAAACAAAGAATTTGGATTAGGATATGGAAAAATATTTTTATCAATTACAACATATCTGAAGATATAGACTCGCCCTATGGGTGGATGCAAACATTTGTAAACCTTATGCTAAACAATGTAACCCAAAAATACACATGGAAGAGAACGATGACAGATTTTATCTATAGCGTAGTCTCGAATATACGAAAAACATTGACACCCAAATATCTGAAATGAAGAATAGTCTAGAAGGTGGCCAAACAACAAAGAATATGACAAATCCATTTACGAATTGTTTGAGGGAATCTCGTTTATTACAAAGGTTGTAGATGGAAAGCTTTAACCCAAACCCGTTTACGAATCCCTGCATGAAATATTATTGTAAGACCCATCCTACAATATTTCTATGTTTCTTTTCAGCTATTTCATTTTCATCAGGGAATCCCGGGCATGATATATGTTGCACAATTCCATTATTAGTACGATAAGCAATGAATTCTTTCTTAGCAAACTCATCGCCTCCATCACATTGAAAAATTCAGATTATTTTTTCAAATCTCCTTTCAACCATACAATGAAATTTCACAAATGCAAAGAAAAATTTATATTTTCTTTTCAAATGATAAATTCAAGAAAAACAAGTGTAATCATCCACAAACACCACATAAAAGCGATAATTCTGATTTATAACTCTGATTAGATAAAGCTGGAGCATGACCCCATAAATCTGAATGAATCTTAAAGAGAGATTTTTTAGAGGTCTTATCAGTACTATTAAATGGAAGTTTACTTATTTTTCCCATCTGACAACTAGCACAAACATAATGAGAATTATTCCATACATCAATATTAATCAACTGCTTAGATTCCAAATAACAGACTACTTTAGATTGAGGATGTCTAAGCCGTTGATGTCACACATCTTCTGATGTTCTATTATTTCGATTAGAAAATAAAGCTTCATTCACATCCTCAAGTGCATAAAGCAGCCCTTGCCACTCCCACTGGCTAGAGTTCTCCATGTGCTCATTTCCTAATCAAAAAACCATTCGTAAAGAATTCAAAAATACAAGAAAAATCTTTTGTAAATTGACTAACAGATAATAAATTATTTTTAATCTTTTGCACCAAAAGAACATTAGAAATGTTCAATATTTCATACCCAATGCCAATATTTGCATCATCAACATGTAAAATAGTCACTAACCATTGCTAAACATAACTATATCTCTGCCACTATACGGGCGAAGGTTTTGCAATTGACCTAGGTCTCGTGTCATATGAATTGAGCCACCAATGTTTTAGAACCATTCTGAGTCTTGAAATTTTTTTATAGTTACTGCAGCAAGTGATTGATGAATATCTTTGATTGAATCGGTGTCGGCACTTTAATGTTGTATGTTCAAATTTGACACTTTTCGTGGGGTGTCCAAGCAGATTGTTGTATCTGTGAACCTTGTTACAATATTTGATTCACATGTTGCATAGTTGTACTACCACTTTCTTGGTTTGTCTGCAGCACACTACATCCCCCATTATTGTTTTGTCATGTTTGAGCAAATCTACACCCCCAAAAATTGAAAAAATGTTGGCCACCAAAGTTTTACTTCCTTCTATCTCTGTAATTTCTAGTGCTTTTGTTGGGTCCAAAATTTCTCTGTTGTCCAACAAAAGCCATATTCTGATTTGGACATGAGTGTTCTTTAAAGACTTCAGGCTAATTTCTAATCTCATGGCTTTGAAGCAGTGGTATAATTTCATTATAGGAAAGAATCAGAAGCTTAAGCATAGTGGTAGCAAAGTACTCATACTCAGAACCAAGTCCATTAAAAAGCCAAAAAACTTTATTTCCATATGGTACAAGATTAATTTACTTCATCTAAAATTTACCAAAGGTTTTCATCATTAACTGAATACTCTTTTCACGAATTTTTTAAATGACCAAATTGTCGATATTTTGGATCTTCAATATTAGGAATTGCATACCACTTTTTTTTTTTTAGGAAAAGAGCCCGGGCTTAATTGATTAGCGCTTGATGGTTTGCAACGCTACATCCTAGGCTCAATTCCTACTAAGGGTAGGGGCCCTCTCCCCACTGACTCACCCATAAATAAAATTTCTTCATGATGGCTCTAGAATTAATTTCCAACACCAACAATAAAATTCGAAACTCAAAAAATAGTACACATCTTATGGATCCGTTAACACTTATTTTTTAAAAAGAAATGGATGGACTAGATGACTTGTTGCAATATACACTATTTTTAAAACTTGAAATCCTAATATTTTTCACAACCTTATGTTCAAAGATGATCGATTTAAAAGTTTTTCAACACTTGAATTGCAATTTTTGATGAATTATGAGGAGAGTTTTACTTATTTTGATAGGGCTGCAGCCCTATCAAACCATTTTCCATTACTTAAACGTATTACTTAATCATATTTTTATGTGTGTAATTATAAAATTAGGCACACTTTGTTTTATTAATTAATTTTTTATAAATTTGATCTTTTAAAATTATGCTTAGAATAGACTCATCGAAAATTAGGTGCAGAAATGATGTTTTATTACATATTTATTATATATTATATTATAGATCGTATATAATTATATAATATGATATATTATTGCATCTTATGTTATATTATATATGAAAGAGCGACAAACGTGATGATAAACACGAATATAAAGCAAGGTGCTCCTGCAGAAGCAAAGTACTCATTTGCTCCCTCAAACGAAAACCAAGCCAGGATCGCTTTTGTGATACCAAGCAATCTAAATATAAGTATCCAAAGAAATAAACAAATAGATATCAAATATTTTTTTGGAAATATATTTAATATTTATTTATTACGAAAACCAACAGGACTACAATGACAAGGCCCTGTTGAAATAACTCCTTAATAAAAATTTCCCAAAATTTGTTGTATCTTGGGCAGTGCCAGTTGCTTTTTGTTACTATAGAGAGGTTATACAAATCCTGGTGAACCCTTGGGTACGGACTATATGTTTAGCCCCTTATATAAAAGGTGCATAGAATAAAATTAAAAATAAAAAATATTGTTCATCTATTTAGCAAAGAAAACAGAGCCTGCGGAATTCTATCTGTTTGCCATGTCAGGTCGAAGGGAACTCACGCATTACTTACTAAGTAAGATTATAGAAGATTTGTCAAAGTTAATAAACAATGGAATTTTCTGCAGTATTAAGTCCATTCAACGCCACCAATCACCGATAGCCACATACGGCAGTTAGTTTTTGCTCCTTTTTAACTAATTTTTTACTTCTAAATAACAAAATACAGCGAAAAGTTATTACGCCACATTGATAGGGAATTTTACAAAATAACTTCCCATATAAATTTCATATTTGAAAACATTCATATATTTCTATTGCATGGTCAATCGCATTTTTAATTTTTTTTGAAATCCTCAAATTATCTTGACATGGCATTTACCCAACCGGGGTCCTTATTTAAGTGAAAAAGCGTTAAGAATGTTGGATGTCTGAATTAGTTTTTTTGGTATCTCGACCAGGTCGGATTATTCTTCAGGTCAAAAGAAAAAGATGAGAGGGTAGTTCCAATATCTAGAAATGCAAAATAAGCCTCTTCGTTTAGACATTAGATATCCAAACGGACCCAGTTATTAAAAAAAAACACCTTTGGTTTGAAAATCCAACATTGGGATATGAGATGCCCAAATTTGAGGTACTGTGGAAACAAAAAAGCCAAGAAAAATTTAGAGAAACACAAAGTAGAAAATATTTAATACCTATTTTTAAAAAAATTGTATACAATGAGACCATTTACATTGGATACAGAGAAGCCATAATTACTTTTAACATGTGAAATCTAATAACTTGGATGTATCACAAAGTGTGAAAAAATTTCTTTTGAAGTTTGAGCTTGGTCAACGGAATAAATACAGCCATCCAATTTCACATGCAATGGTCAAGATTAATTGAAACCACCTTGTACCAAATGTTAAATGTCTCATTATATACTCAAAATAGGCCTCTTTGTTTGAACATTTGATATCCAAACCGACGCAATTATTAAAGAAAAACACCTTTGGTTTGGAAATCCAACATTTTGATATTGGATGCCCAAATTTGAGGTAACGTGGAAACAAAAAAGCGAAAAAAAATTTAGAGAAACATAAAGTAGAAAATATTTTATACTTATTTTTAAAGAGATTGTATACAATGAGACCATTTACCTTTGATACAAGAAGGCCACAATTACTTTTAACATATGAAATCTGATAACTTTGGTGCATCACAAAGTGTGAGAAAATTTCTTTTAAAGTTTGAGCTTGGTCAACAGAATAAATGCAACCATCCAATTTCACATCCAATGGTCAAGATTAATTGAAACCACCTTGTACCAAAAGTAAAAAATCTCCATCAAAAATATAATAAATGGGGATTCACCAGATTCATGAAAAGTAGAATCAAAATCAATGGCCAGTTTGGTCACTTTCTAAATCCCAAAGGCGGGTACTCAAAAGCATACCTGCACTTCACAAAACCCTCCATTATGAAATTCAAGGAGACCGTACAACATATTCAATGATTCAATAAGCTCAAATAGAATACAAAAATGCACACCTCTAATTCCGTTTTATACAGTTACACGTTTAAAATTACAGATATTTTAGACTTAAGCATGCATGCAAATATATATACAAGCAGTTCAATGACTTCATCGAAGGGCAAAGAGGTCAAACCCCAGGTCCAACCTAATTCATGGTTTCCAGTTGAAAGAATTGAGGAAAAAAACTAAGGTTCAACCTTCACACACTGGTTAAATTCCTCACCTTTAACACAATTGATCTTTGTGACTAAATCATAGACTTTATCCACCTTGCTAGGATCAACCTTAAAGAAGCGATAGGCATCTGATTTCTCGACTGTGGTGCCTTTCAAGGCCTCAAGAGTCAGAACCTCCTTCATCTTCAGGTAATGA
This sequence comes from Amborella trichopoda, assembly GCF_054954075.1. Classification (NCBI taxonomy): domain Eukaryota; kingdom Viridiplantae; phylum Streptophyta; class Magnoliopsida; order Amborellales; family Amborellaceae; genus Amborella; species Amborella trichopoda. The sequence continues at coordinate 12,971,383 of NC_142345.1, read as the reverse complement.
GCAGGCAGCAATCTATTTTGGCAGCATAGTTGTTGCTCCTGAACATCACAGGCAAAAATTCTAGGCTAAGATCAGACACTACCAACTCTTTCACTGCTTGGTAGAAAAATTGGGAAAAAAAAAAAACTAAGAAATTATAACAAAGAGTAAGTAAACTGGTAAGCATCACCACATAAGTGGTAAAAGCAAAGATTAACCATCTTCTGAAGAAAAAAGAAAAAGTAAAGAAAAAGGAAAGAAGGATTGGAAGAAAGACAACTGAAAATGTCACCACAAGAACCTAAATCAGTATGGAAACCATGCAGAAAAAAACAAATAAAAGATTTTGTTTAAATCAAGTTAGAACTTATTTAAGATGCCATTCCTAAGGAACTTAAATCTAGCACCAAAATCAATATAAGAACTGCAACCTGCACACCAAAAAGTCCTTTTCCTTCTAACAGGTAAAAACTTTAAGCTGATCAGAGAAGAAACCCACATTTAGGGAATGACTAATTTCATCTAATTCAGCTATTGCTTCTTCTTCTAATCCTCTTTGATGGGTATTTATGGTTCTTTTTTAAAGCTGCATAATGTGTACCATGAGAAATAGATGTTCAAGGATCCAAAAGCTTCATGAAATACATTTACCAATCCTTTTACTTATCACTATGCAATGAATCTTTTTGTTCTATTTTTGTATTTATTAAAAAGCTATACCAGGCTTATGTAAAAGGGCTTCAAGTACCATAAAATAGTCAGCTAATGCTTCTAGAAAAAAACTGCAAATGGATTATTCAACCAGACTATGAGATGAGTATATAAGAACTGCAACCAGACTATGCCATAAATGATTTTGAGAGTTTTTTTGTTTTCCCTCTTTTTGAGAATGTTAATTGTATATATTTGTAATGCTCTTATTACAAGCTTTGCAATACTGGTGTACGCCAGCATAAAAAATTCAAAAGAATTTTCAAGCATAGAAAACCTGCCGACACTTGACTTGAAGGATAAACTGTCAATTTCTATGACATTACTAAACCAAAAAAGAAATCTTATCATAAACCAAACAGTGAAATAAAGAGAGCTCTTTCTTACATAACTTGAGAGAATATATGGGCTTAAAAAGAACAAAAATAATCTCAATCTCATTTTGAAACAAAAAAATGAACTTAGGAAAGCACCCAATACTCACACTTGAAGACAGTAAATTTGCTCCAGGAAGTCCAGTGATATCCCATTGATCCATTGCCCTTGTAGATGATAAATTGTTGACACAAGAATCCATCGCCATGGGTCCCTTTGTTTTCTGGTTATCGACAGTGCTGCCAGGGCTTCCATCAGATTCTGGTTTCTCTTTCATCATAGGGCGGTTCACCTTCTGCAATACTTTGCCGCTTGCACCAAGATGACCACCTTCCTTTGCCTTCTTTATGTTTGATTCTGACTCTTTCCTTCTTTTCTCGGCAGCATATCTCTCTCCTTCAGCCAATGTATGGCACCCAACAGCTCGATATTCCTGAACATTAGGGAATCATACTCAGGAGCTCTGAGATAAAAGTTTTATCACCTGTCATAAATGACATCATCACACTGACAAAAAAGGTACCAACAGTTTCATAGCCGACTGTGAATTTAGGTATTTGTCTTTTATATGAAATCTTGTAACCTTTTTTTCCTTTGTTTTTTTTGGAGAAAGTACCTTGTAGCCTTTTTGGTACTTTTGTTTTTTCGGGATTGGTTTTTGTTTTTTCTGGATTGGTAAACTTCAGGACATCAAATATTGTTCTGATGAAGGATATTCTTATAACACTGAGGCATACCTCTATGAAGAAAGATATGCAGCCAACTTATCATCTCCATCTTGAACCAAGATAAATTATTTTAACTCATGAGCATTCCACACATTTGTTAATTTTACTTGTTAGTTAAAGGGAGTTCTACATGACTTGTTAATTTTCTTGTGCATCGACTGATGAAAAATGAGCTCCATCAGCAGACTAGAGAAGCAGTTTGAATGAAGTATAGGTAGCACTGAGATCTTATAGTGAGCAATTTCAAAAAGCATACATACATAATTAAGAAAATCTAAAGGTAAAGTTTATATAGAGCCGAGGCTCTATACAATGAAATTAGAACCCACCTCAAAAATTTTACTAGAAGAGGTTGTTTTGATGCCCAAATATCCTCAAATTGATCATCTCGGCCTCAAGATGCATGGACATGAAAAAAAAAGGATTTCAAGTTTTGGAAATATTGCATCTTGTAACGCATTTTTGGACCGTCAATTTTTAAGATTTTCAAGTTTTCATAGATCTGCTAAATCTACATTATTTTTTAAGCTTTAAATTTTATAATTAAATATCAAAACATATTTTAAGGCTATCGCAAAGATTTCCAGTATTGAAACTACATTTCTCGACACTATTTGAAGGTGCGCTTTACTTTGATTGTTTAGAGCCTCGGCTCTATACAAACCGCACCCAAATCTAAAACTCAAAGACTATTTTTGTTGTGACAGTAGACTTAGAATGCTGACAAGATAAATATAACTAATGGAATGGGAATAAGAGAGCAAACTTAGAATGCTGACCACTTAAAAATAACACATGGATTTCCCAGAAAAACACAACCTTCAAAGTTCTGTATGGAAGACACTACCAGTTCATGAAATTCCAAGGGCCTGGGAAAACATCTGAAAGAATGGAGCCTATAGGCTCTAAAAACATTCTCAAGAACTCATTAATTAAACAACCCTTATCTTCATAAGTAACATTTTCATCAAAGAACCCATTTTCTATCAAATTTTCAAACCTGTAGTTCTTGAATTCTTTGTCGAATCTTGCGTTCTTGAATGAATCCCCGGATTAATGCATCATGTTCCTCCTGAGAATGAAAGCGCATGAACACCTTACACCTATGATATATTTCCGTGTCTTCTTTTGACAGTTCCTTCTCCAGAGGATTAGGATAAAGCAAGTTCCTCTCCAATATGAAATCCTTTCTCCTTTTCCTCTCATCAAGCCTGCCAAACATACCTTACAATTAACTAGCAAGTTATCTACTATCAACAAACAAAAAAGGCCAAGGTTCACTGGCATGACAACTGCTGATGGACGCATTTGCATAAAAAATAAATGCACATGTTAAGAACCTTGTGTAACTGTGGAACCCTGGTTAAAAATAAATACTTGGTTGTTATGTGTGTGTGTTTGTGTGTGTGTGTTGCAACATCGATTTGTTATAAGAAAATCTGTTTTGCACACCAAATATAAGAAAATCTTTTTTGCAACATCAAATTGTTACATCTTTTTTGCAACATCAAATTGTTATATATCTGTACGATACCTAAAATGTGAGTTACGCATGTCACAGGAATATAGCTCCATAGGTTCGATAGGTTCGTAGCAAGTGTAGACTATAATATTTGAGCTCTCGCAGGTTTAAGATATTACGCTAAACCTGTGTGCGTCTTACGAAGATTCTTTCCTAGATATCTTTTTACAGTTTAATTTGAAATCAAGAAAATTCTCGGTCTTCATCCAGCATCGTTAGAAAGAGACATGAATGTCTATAAGACTAGTGTAAAGTCATGGTGCACCTAGCTTAATAGTGCAATATAGTTCCCATAACTTTTTTACAGTCTCCTCACGTGAGGTGCTTCAGGTGAACTATAATATCTTATAATACAATATATATCTAAACTATTAAATTATGTAATATTATATATATATATATATATATATATATATATATATATATATATATATATATATTACATAACATGTACAGTATCATATTATATTAAATTATATATTATAGTACATTACATTGTATTGTTATTTGTAATTAGTGCATTAAAGTATTATATTATATAATGTATTTTAGATATCTAAATATATCTTATACTAATTCATTTTGTAATATAATAAGAAACTATACTAACATAAAATATAATAAGAAAATATACTAATATGATTGTATTTATATATATTTCGATATATTCAAAAAATAAGAAAATATACTAATACAATAGTATTTATATATATTTCAATCCATCAGGTGTAAAAGCCACTGATGGGGCTTTTTTGCATCTAAAATCATGAGAAGATTCAAGAATCAGCAATGATTTTTTAAAAGTGTTTGACATATTTTATATCAAAATACTTAAGTAGAATTCCTGAATGAATAATAAAAATTGCTATGATTAACCAACTCAAAACCTTCCACTTTCTGTTTCACCAGATATTCCCCAATGAAAGCTCACATCCATTCCCTGACATCATCAATGAAGCCCAAACGCTCACGGAAAGCAGTAATTGTGCCAATTTTCAGGCCCTTCTCTCTATGTTGTAGATTCACCAACTGGATTTGAAAGAACCATTATTCCTTTCCTACAAATAAGTTGATTTTTAGAGAGAATTAGAAGTGATAAAAATAAGAGAGAGGGAAGAGGTAGAAAGAAAAGAGAGGTGGTTCACATGGCCCGCTCTCTTCCTGGTTTTTAGTCATTACTCAAACTCTCTCCCAACCAAGTTTTCACTTGGCCTCACGAGGAGGATGCAAAGAACTCCCCAATTGTTCAACACCAAAGAGACGAAAAGCTGAGAGATGGAACCCCTAATTTTAAGACATTACGCCAAAGGGGATTTCATGGGATATTTATAAAAAAAACAATGGTAAATTCTATTATTTGGACAAAGACACGGTTTCTATGAATCCATGTAGAAATGAGTCACCTCGTAAAAATCTATTTTTGAGATGGATTGTTGGACTTAATTTTTAAGGACATGTAATCTCTAACATGGAAATCATGAATATGAAAAAATAAATAAGAAATAATAATTGTATTAAGAAAACATTTGAACTGTTAGTTTCAATTATTTTTAGATGGACCACATATTTGCATCCATCTTTAAGATGGTTGCTTTATACCCTGAAACAATTTTCCTTTGGATAATGGAAAAAGTAAGAAGGGGATTAAGCGTCATTTTTCGTTAGACTTACGGGATTCCATAGGATATTTATAAGACCGGGGGGTTTAGAGAGGGGGGTTTATCTCTTTCACCTATAAAAGACGGGGCTTTATGTCTTTTTCCTCGATATATATATATATATATATCATAACCTTTCTCAATTAATTAGAGTCCGCTACACGAATCCCGATCCACCATTCTTCTCTATTTACGGCCATACCCTCAGTGAAGACATAAGTCCCTATATCTTTTTGGATTATTTCCAACCACATCCTTTTGGACCTACCCTTTGCCCTTTTCGATCCTTCCACGTGAACTAACTCGCAACTCCTAACAAGTGTTGTACTGGGTTGACGCTACACATAGCCAACCCACCTAAGTTTACTCTATCTCATCTTATCGCCTATTGGTGCCACACCTAAACTTTCCCGAATGGATTCATTTAAGATTATATCCCTTTTTGTCTTACTACTCATCCATCTCAACATCCTCATCTCCGCCTAACATTCTGCCCCATAAAGAAAAGCTAGTCTCACAGCTGTCCTATAAAACTTACCCTTTAGCTTCATTGGTTTGCGGATCACATAAAATTCCAGTTGCACATCTCCAGATTTGCAACTGGAATTTTATGTATATATATATATATATATATATATATATATATATATAGAGAGAGAGAGAGAGAGAGACTTTAGGATACCTCTAAGATTCTTCATAACTTCAAAGAGATGAAATGTGCATGCCAACATAATTCTAATCTATAATAAATAATATACCTAACAAGTCACAATGCCAAACCCATATTTTGGTCTAAGGTAATATAGATCATGATGGAAGAATAAACCTCCTTGAGCATTCTTCTCCCAACTTGAAATCCCGAAAATGCAGCCATGATATCTTGCGGACGAAATCCAAAAGATATCCAAGCATGAATTCATAGGGTAACCATCCAGTCCTAGAGATTTTCCCAAGGCTAAAGATGATTTATCACATCTCACAAGACATTTACATTTGTGGAGACTGAGGAGGAAAGCAAAACAAAACATGCTAGAACATCAAAATATGTGGCTGCCAAAAGCATGAGGCAGAGAAAGCATATTCACATAAAACAAATTTTTAACAACACATAGTACAGAGGTAATAGGGAAACTATCAATAAAGCACCTGATGCTCACAAGTAACTGCATATGACATCACATCGCTTTATATGTAAAGGTATTATTACAGGCTTGTATCATCATTAACCATAGAAATACTAATTAGAGATTTGTAATTTGTAATCAGACCGACATAACCTTCCCAATATGATACAAAACATACAAAAGCATGATAAGATATAGAGAAGCATATTACATACAGGAGCATGACAAGATTGAGAGAAGCATATACTTTTTATAGGTGCTAGTTCTGCAAGTGGGCATTGTCTTTGAAGATGAAAAGGCAACATCCTAACATTAAAATTTGAATAACTATTGATTTGAAGTATCAACTTGTGTTTCACCAGTAAAACAGTAGCATCGAAAACAGCAAAAATATCACCCAGAGAATGAAAGGATATTCCAAACTAGGAAAGATCATGAACTATCTAAAGCCACACTAACGTCAGCGGCAAGCCAGCATTCATCATTTGGAGCATTCAACCATAAATGCACAGCAATGTCACAGGCCGCCATCCACATTAACTTCATAAGTTCATAAACATTGAAGCTACATTGTGCCATGAAGGTACTCTCAGTATTCTAATATTATCTCATGAGTAAAGATACCAAGGGATCACTACTAACCGTGAAAGATAAATACGCAAAACTCTTAACTTCAATTCACGATCAGTTTCGGTGTCATTATCTTTGAACTCCATCTCAGCCAAAGGCTGCTCTGCATCATTATCATACTCAGGATCAAACTCTTGCCTCTTGGGGTTATAGCCACTCAGTTCAGTCATAGATGGCCCCTTATCTCCTATGACTTTCGGTTTCTTCCCTCCAAGGCTTCTGTCCATATGAGAATCTGCCAATTTCAATTAATTTAGATGGAATGCAAGTCTAAATTTAGAATGTAAAATCAACTGCCACACTGTAGACAACTGAAATGGGGTCTGTTATTTGATTCTAAATGGAAGTTAACTATAAAAAAATAATAATAATAAGAGGAAAATACCCATAGAGAATCTAAACAGCAAGTTTAATTATTGCCTCCATTTTAGATATTGCTAAACAATATAACTCTCTATAACAAAACTAATACGCCTTAAAACTACTAATTATCAGAGAAAAATTGAGCCTTCAGTTTAGCATGTGAGATAGCAGTAAAGGACTAAGTAGAAGTCAAGTACAATATGTCAAAGAAAATTGTAACCAAAAGCTCTATATAAAGCAGACTCCCATGATGAACCTTTTAATCTTTAAAAAAACATTATGGCCAATCCTGATTTAGATATCCCTTCTTTTGCTAGCAGATTAGCTTCTTGATGTAGCAAGATAGAGCTTTAACTCTTAAACTTCTACGGAAACAGTTAAAAACAATACTATAAAAACCAGAAAGTCATCAAAAAGGTAAAGCGTCCAGTCTCATCAATATCAGTCAATAGAAGAAAAATAAGGAAAAGATTTTAATCATTTGAAATGTGTATAGACAAGAAAATATGAAGAATATGGATAGGACTTAAAAACATAAATCATCAAACTAAGCCGTGTTTTAAATCACTTGCACGCTATAGCACAATATTATACATTATAAATTTAAAGAATAAATTACATCACCCAATATTTATTAAAACATAGATATCCAGTGAATTTTATGTACTTGAAAGCCCTGGTCAAATTGGAGAATGAGATACCAGTAAAAAGCAGCTCAATAGTTGTGCAAATTATGTAAATTACATGAGTAACTTTTAATAAGGAATATCGTGTGTTTCTCAATAAATTCTAGGCGTCAGTATCCTTCACCCCAAGAACTAGAGAGAATCTGATAGCCAGCCCGATACTAAGAACTTATGCATAACAGCTAGACCCACAGCACTTCATATGACTTATCCAGTTTTAACAGAAGGAATACTATTTTGTAGTCTTACCCAAAAAAATGTAAATGCAAAAAGAAACATTTATCACAAAATATTCAAACAAATATATCAAGTGACCCCATCTTGAGTGTAAGAAGCAAGCAGAAATAAAACTTCTGTTCCATACAACTTCTGCATCAATGAAGAGGGAAAACCCAAAGATAGAAAAAGAATCACTTAGAAAACCTAAATCAAAGAAAGTAATAACGACTAGTAAGTAGAAACATATTTGATTCCTGGAATACCTTCAACCGATGCCAAATTTTCAATCTTGATTCCATCAGAACCATCCTTGAGCTGTAACATGTTTGATGCCTTCTTACCTGCACCTGCTGATGCGCCAATCACACTGTTACGACCAACACCATTTATCTTGGATTCTGAGAATTCTCCATCTGATGCAACAGACATTCAAATAGCAGCAGGTTTCCCGTCAAGTATAATCAACCAATAATCTTATATAAACGTGAATACACAGTCCTTTTTTTTGTAACACAAATCATGACTACGCACTTAACGTTACGAAGAATCATATTTCACAAACTGCCAAAAAGAATCTTATTTCGAACCTGCAGTTAGATTAGATGGCGATCTCCCAGTTGGAGCTTCCTCAACCCTTCTCAAACAAATTTAAAATTGAATTAGAATAAAAAGTTCATTCCCTGTCAGCCATGGAGAATGAATGTTAATATATTAAAGGATAAAACAAACAAATGCTCATCATACTTTAACCTCGTAGGAGAGAAAGGAGATTCTTCTTTTGGCAAGATTTCCCCAGGCGCAGAAAAACCTGCATCAATAAATAAGTGTAATGCAATTTGGACTAGCTCTTTCGCTTAAGTATGGATTACTATCATAAATAAATAATTATGAAACAGAGGATCAGATCATCAGAATATGGATGCCACAATAGGCCGAGCTAGCCTTAAATTGGATCTAATTCTTATTTATCTGTTGCTAGTTAACCATATCGAATAACAGTGGAATATTATATCCTTAATAAGCTTAGAATCTTTTTGTTTTTCTTTTTTAAATAAATGTCCTTTTTTTTTTAATGATAACTTGGGACCTCGTGGGAATGGAATTCTAGATGTCACGTTATGGCACCTACACTGCAACCAACTCTGCCTAGAGCCCGTTCACAAACTGGGTACTAAAATTGCAGGAGGAACTCTAACCATTTGACGTAGAAATAGGAAGAAACCAAGTATGAACTGTGAAAGATAAACCATGACAAACCTTTCTTCCCTTCAGTTTGTACTTTGGCCATAGCAAGAAGCTCCTTCCTGTTCTTTCCATTCACACGTGACATGTCCTGGAAATACCAAACAGTAGTCACACACAGAGGCCCCAGGTTCTAGGAAATGCAATCTGCAATCAAGCATTAACAGGAAGGGAAGAAGAAGCACAGTACCGGAAGAGGATAGCATGGAGAATTTATGTATGCTATTGTATGGTGATCAATGCATTGTGCTTTGCTCTTAGTACCTACATGCTCTGCAACTTCAGCCCAGTTTCCCAGCCCGTACATTTCAATTCCCTAGCATCCCAGAGTCAGTAAGATAACCCTCAGGCAAAATATTTATCTAGACAGCACACAGAAAATATTGTCCATATGACAATGTAAATAATATGACATTTAATCAAGATATGTAGTATAAGATTTCTGACCAACCTCTAAGAGCAATATCTCTTCATCGGCATTCCAATCTGAACAAATAAGGGGAAAGGACAAATTATCCTGTGCAAGAAAAATATTATGAGCATTGTGATGAAGCAAGGGAGTATTAAAGGGTTCCACCACTAATAACTTTAAATTGCAAGACACTAGAGTTAAAAAAAAAATCAAAATGCAGGAAAGTATTGCTAAGTAATAACAGTAAGAGAATAATCAAACACCAGAAAGTTGAACCTAGAAGTATTTGCAAGAAAAATATTATGAGCATTGTGATGAAGCAAGGGAGTATTCAAGGGCTCCACCACTATTAACTTTAAATTGCAAGACACTACAGTTAAAAAAAATTCAAAATGCAGGAAAGTGTTGGTAAGTAATAACAGTAAGAGAATAATCAAACATAAGAAAGTTGATTCTCGAAGAATTTAAAATGTTAATTAAAACAAATGTTCAGAGCCTTCAACGAAAAAGGGAACTACATTATCAGAAGAAAGACATTAAGAGAACAATGGCTGCAGCAATACAGAAGTACTGATATCGCACTGAAGGAAACAAATAAAGAGAAGACGACAACTAATTTCACCAATTTGATCATTATTGATAAACTCACCAAATTGATTATCATAGAAAACAAGATCAAGTTCACACCCACAGTAACTTCAGCTAATAAATGTCTACAACCAAGAACGACGCACAAGATACTTAGAGATTCTTAAAATTTATTACACTTATGTAAGAGTTATTGTTGCCCTAGTATCATTCTCCACTTGCTGTGATCAACCATGTCATCCTGTAAAATTGTATATCTGAACTCACATTTGCCTTTCTTCCGTCAACAACTAGATAGTAACAAGAAAATATTTTTAGGGTAATGACTTCAGGTAAGGGCACCTGCTGCACTATAATTGTGTGCCCAAGAATATTTCACTTAGGATATTTGAATTTCCAAGCCACATACAGGCACACTCAACCTTAATTAGTACCTCAAATGTAAACATTGCTTGATAAGATAAATCATGAATCAGTAAGGCTGGGTTTAGGAAGCCCTTTTATTGCATTAATATGCAATACAACTGAAGGTTTCATGGCAGTGAACAAGAAGGTTTGGCAAGTGTTCCCAAACAAAAAATATAATGGAGCAGCCATTCAAAATGCTGCTCCACTTCCCATGAATGTAATAGAGATGGAAAGAACCATGGGCTCTCATCTATATAGTAATGTGTTCAAAAGAATGCAGCACCCATCACATAAAGTTTCTTAAGGTGGGTGCCAACAAACAAAGCCTAAGCATATCCTTTTAAGGCTACATTATCCAAAAATGAAGTAAAATGATTGAAATGCCCACGAGTATAATCTTCTCATCCTTTAGAAGAAAACATGACACATTCTTTTCTGGCACAAGATAAAACTCAAATATATTTCAAAAATAAATCTTACATGATAAATTGTGTACCGATAGAGAGTTTATTAATTCAACCAAATCAATCAAATGCATGTGATCCTAATTCCACAAGTGGATCCTAGGGTATAAACTCAGCTGATGCATCCTTATTTGATCCTGGGTAGGTTCTCATTTCCTCCACGAAATTTTCCATAACCAAGTTAACAAATCTATATTGCCAACATGCCTCAGGCCACTCAATTTCCTTACAATGGCTCTTACATTATTGGTGATTTTACATATGACAATTGGGTGATCCATCAAACAGTCCTTTCAAGAAACTAACCACTCCCTCCAATATCCATATTGCTTTTAATAGATACTCCTAACACCAAAGGAGCAATGAATAATACAGAGCATAGATCTTCTGAGTAACCACGGATATGTGGACAATGATTATCACCATGAGCTAATAAAACAAGATATAAATCATTTGCTAAACAAGGAAAAGCAAAGGTAGATCTAGAATACCAACCATAACCCTGTAGGGGTGATTGCTTTTGTGAGGTGTAACTTCAGCTCCAACTGAAAAGCATTCAACACAAAGGTCAAAATCAGGACATTTAGTGCATTTGATGCGTATCTTTCCAGAGATATCCTTATTGCAATAGTTGCAATGGTATAGAGCTCTTTTCCCTTCAGTTGTCCCTACACAGGCCCCAACAAGGAAATGCAATTACTCTCTAGGAGACAACAAAAAGAACATCCTGAAGAGAGAGAGGACCTACTATCCATGTGACACTTAATAGTATCTAGTGGCAAAATAGAGAAGATAAAACAGCATAACTATGAAGCCATGCAGGATATATATTCATCATTCAAAGCACTAAGGCACAGAAAAAAATTCATTGTCAAGAGGCTAGCGAAAGAAGTATTGTTTTCAACAAAATGAAGAAAGAGTATGCCAGCTGATGAAAATCAAATACCATCATCTACCAATCAAACAAAAATCAAGTACTGTAATTTATAAAGAATGTCAAAGCATGAAACTGATGCAAGCCTAATAAAGTAGAAATTCAGCTCATACCTCACACTTTGACCAAAATAATCTAATCTATAACACCAAAGACAAAAATCAAAATCCTAAGAAAGTTGGGCTCTCACTGAAAACTAGTAGTCTGTTATCTTATCCCGATGTTTGGATCAATTCTAATCATGCAACAGAATGTTTGCTAATTTGCTTTCAGTCTAGTAGATGTCAACCCAAAACAAATACACATGAAAAGGGTATAAATGAAATAAAAACCAAGAAAAAAGTGTGAAAGGAAAATTATGGAAGTGAAATAGGAAGGAAGAATCATTATCAGATAAGCTATACAATATCTCAGAACTCCTGTGCATACGACCTCAATAAAAATATGTAACCGATTTCCTTATATCATGAGTGTGAATGTGGTCCTTTTGAAGAGTCACATTTTTTATCTTACTAGCAGTTCACAGAGTCACATTAGTTAATCCTTCACATCAATGTGACCTAATTTTTAAGTGAGAGAAAGAAAGGCAGCATAGATATTAAGCATATGAATTCATCAAAATTGACTCTAACAAGTCTGTGAAAATTCCTAAGAACAATGTAAAATGGGATATTAAGCTATTAAGAGAAATATCGACTTCAGGCAGAACATATTTAATTATAAAAATGAAAAAGAATATCTTTTCCATTGACAGCATATGCATTGTCATTCTGACTCACGCCAAAAACAACAGGGGGAGTTCAGAGGTAAATCTCGGCAACACTTTGATTTGATTCATCAGACTGCAACTGGATCTTTATACATCCGGCATCAAAAACATATGCAGCTATATACGAGACAGGTTTTGAAGGACATCTGAGATTAACAGACTATCCAATAATCTATGACATTTCAAAACAAATTTCAATTGAATCACAAACTTGGAGATACATTTGTTTTGAATATCTTATAAACTATCAATGTCTGAGCTGCTATTATGTGAATAGTGGATTTTCTATGTCATCATCTCAGGGGCTTTTCGGATGGACTAAATTCGAGGAATAGAACCATCTTTCCTTCCGCCCGTTTGGGAGTTAAAAATGGCACAGCTTGGTCCGCCCCACTATCCGTGGATGATCGATTTTCTTGACCCGTTTATTAATAAAATGCCACCTAAACACCCACATCTCTTAAAAAAAAAAAATAGAAACTGTTATTCGCTTTCCTAAATAAGGGGTTCCCTATTGGAGTTGTTTTGCCATTCTAACAGAGGCCTACTGAATTGGATTTATCGTACTTATGCCATAAGCCCATAACTAAGACAGACCAGAAAGAAAGCAATGTCATCCATATCAAACCTGTGGGTCCAGCCTCTATATTCTCCCCACTTGAAGCAACCCTTCGTCTCTTTGATCTACAAACTCAAAGAAATAAAACATTTATTACATAAACATGAAAGACAAAAGACACACAAGCAAGCCACAGATTTAAAGATATCTGTATTTCTTACATAGTAGGAAAACTAGAAGTCACCAAGCAACAGGAGCCAAATAGAATATGGGCCAATAATAGAACCAAAAGAAATACAAGGAAATAATAGAGCATTTACGGGCAGGCATTAGATTTTTAAAGGGCAACATGAACATGATTGGCAAGGGGAACATAAAACATGTAGCAAATGCACAAGAAAAACAGTTGCCCAAGTTGCAGAAGATAGCGAACCTCTAAAAATCTTGATGATTCAAAATTTCAAATAGGAAATATACAGAAAACCTATGTCTTGAAAGTTGCATACAAATAGATGGTTTTTTCCTATTTTCCTTTTTCCAAGGTAAAACTTCTGATTAATTGGTTCCTGGAACACCTCTGATTTTTATGCACAAAGAATCCCAAGGTACTAGTAAGTAATGCTCGACTTTACAAAATAGTCAGCTCGTAACACCTCCTCTACCCTATATTCCAGGAATCCAGTAACTGAGATGACAGTCATGAAAAAAGTTGATCTTCAACACAAAGGCAGCCCAAAACATACCAGATTCATCCTAAGATGCGCAGCTTGGAAAGTATTTAAAGTACCACACACAGACACACACACACACACACAACGAACAAAAGAGAAACAAGAAGAAAAAGAAGTTTGGGCTAGATCAGCTTGTTTGAGTTTTCGGACAAACATGTTTGGTTTTTCTGAGAACAAGCTTCCAGGGTTCACAACCTTGACCTCTTTCACCAAAACAGGGATGTCCCACTAAACCGAAAGACTACGGGACAGCTTGGATAGAATTCAAATTGTACAAACCCAAAGATCTCATTTTCTCTAGAAAAAGAAATCAAGGGCTTTCTCTGTTTTGACGAGTCAAAAATAAAAGTACCGTCTAAATCCACATGATGTGCGACTGCCATAAAACCAGTCAATATTTTAGAAGTCACTCAATAGGTAGGAAACCACTTTGACATTAGACTTCAAAGATGGTTCAGACATCAGAGTTTAATAACTGAAACCAAGGAACCAAGAAGACTTTGTTGGGATCTCAATGAGAAATTATAGTTTTTTATTTAATGAAAAAAAACTATAGAAAATGAATTTCTTGTTTTGTTGACAATGAATTCCAATCCATTTATTCTTCAAGGCAGTTTGGATGCTCTAGGAAGAGCGAAATCGGCGTATATTTCAAGGAAAGGAATGTAGGGATGAACAAATGGTAAGAAGGATTACTTGCCATGTTAGTGAGCTTGCAAATACCAAAGAGTGGTAATACCACATCTCAGAGAAGGCAATAACAGAAAATTTAAAAGTAGTATGTCGACAACAGAGGATCAAGTCCTTCATTCCAAAGGCATGGACGTTTCCAGAACCTAAGCATTTCAAGTTGAACATTGACAGATCTTCATTACAGAATTCAAGAATAGTGGGTTGTGGGGGAATCATCAGAAAAGATGATGGGTCTCTCTTTGTTGCTTTCACCACTCCTCTTGGTGTGGCATCAAATAATTATGCAGAATTGCGTGCCTTGGAAGCGAGAGTTGATTTGGCTACCTAAATGGATGGTTTTCCTCTACAGATCGAAAGTGATTCCTCATTACCTGTACAGGTCATACGAGGCCGTTGCAATCTCCATGGGTGGTTCATACAATAGCTGCTAATTGCCACTATAGACTCGCAAACTGTTCATGGTCAATTTGTCATATTTTTCGTGAGACCAATATGGTGGCTGATATACTACTAGCCAAAAAAGCTACAATTTTTTCAGATGCAATCATTTGGCACTCTAGGCCTCTTGATTTTCTTTCTCTTTCTTTACTTTATGATGTTGTACAACTTCCCTATTGTATGGTTATAAAATAGTGAGCTGTATTTCCTCATATTTTATTAATGAAAACGAGTAGGGGGCCTTCTCCCCCACTGTTACCCAAAAAAAAAAAAATTTCCAATCCATTTATGCTATGGACATCAATCTCAATCGTTAAAAAGTATTGTGCTCACAAACAAACTACTCCTCTGAAAAGACATGCAACACTACCAAGAGGAACCAGCCTACTGCTTTTCTCATAGCCAAAACCAGGTTATAGCAATACATAATCACATCTGGCCAAAAAAACAAAAGAAATACATAACCATCAAGAATGCCAGACCACCAAACCATCCAATAACTGCTTCACTGTAAAATACAGCTTAGCTGAATTTTCACAATTAATCTGCATAATGGAGCTGTTTGTAGTAAATATGCATTAAAGACCATATCTAAAACTTCAACCACTTCTCTCTCCATCACTGCTTCTTTTCCCTTCTTCTCTTACACAAAATTTTCTACTACATCTTTTTGCGCTTTGTTTTCCACTTCAAAACCCTAACAGAAATACAAAGTCCATCCCCGGATTCCATTGTCATTACGAGATCCCGAAGAAAAAGATAAATGCCCAACCTTGCCCCCCTTTCTACCGCCAGTTCATTAATCCTGCTTGTTCCCTACCCACCTCTATTTCCTCCAAGTTTACCCCACATGTTTCTAATTCTAAAAAATCTTTTGTAGACATTGTGGTAACTAATCTCACCCAACCTACATCCTCTTCTCTAGCCATTAACACCCATCTTGCGTCCTCTTCAACAACCAATATCCCTGCTTCTTCAGTAAAGGTCCCCATTTCCCCCCTTCACCCCATTTTTCTTTATCCCATGGGGTGCGTCATATTTGGCTCCCAGGAACCAGTGAGACTCTAGAGCACATTTCCTCCTTAAACAAATCCTTCATAACTTCCTTCCTGCCTCAGATAAACAATATCAGAGAAATCACTAAATGGTTCCAATATGTCTTCAAAAACGACCACATTTTATGCAGGCCTTTGCACTATGGAAACTACCTTATCTCCTTGCTGGAAGGAACCCTCATCCCTTCCGATGTTCACTTTAGTCGTCTCTTTTTCAGAGGGCGACGTCTGGCTCTCAGAAAATGGAATGAGTCCATTGATGTCGAGTGAAAAACCAAGGTATGGTTTCTTGTCCAAGGTATACCAATCCACCTTTGGACCCATTTCATCTTTAAAGCCATTGGGGATTCCTACGGTGGTATCATTTCAATTCACTGGAAATCCTTAGGTTTTCACCCCTTAGGCAGCCTTATCATCCTTGTTGAATCCCTAACCCCAACTCCATTCCCTCCTCTTGTCACCTCAATTTTAATGGTTTTGCATACCATCTCAAAATCTCTATCCAGTGGTCTGCAAACTCTGACCACCATGAAAGGGCCTCTACAGACCACAATGGTTGGACACATGGTGACACATGATGCAGCCATCTCTCTCCATCTCTGAGGGTGCATCTCCCCGCTCATCTCCCCAAGTTGCAGCCACCTTAACCGCCCCCGCGCCGCCTTTTGGGAAACCTCATGTTGACGCTTTAAATGCCACCCCTTCTTGCTTTCCCCAGGTTTTGGTCTCTCCCCCCAAGAACTCACATCTCTTGACACGTCTCCCTTGAACCTACCCCCCCAATCTCTTGTGCTTCGACCTTTTGATGGTGATCCATCTTCTAGGCCTTATCTCACCGCCCCGTCACCTCTCGATGTCATTCCTAATAACTTGCATATGCCATCAAGCGTCGAGGGACAAGCAACTGCCTTTATTGTGACACAACCTCCTGTACCTGTTGCCCCTCAAATCCCTCTGCAGCCATCTGCAAGCAGCAGCACCTCGCTTCTTCCCAAGTCCCCTTCCATTAATTGCTCTCCCACCCCCACATCTCCCCCTTCCTCCTCCTCGAAAGTTGTTACTTCTTGTAACGCCCCCTTCACCCCTTGTCCTGTCCTCGAGACCAGTTATCCTGCGTTTTCCTCTCCCTAACTCTCCTTCCCCTGCCCCTACTATTTCCCAATCCTCCGCCTTGCATTCAACCCTTGATATCATTTCCCCCTATCATCATGATGTACCTCAGTCATCTCCCCTTCTCTATTATTTTGAACTTTTTATCCCATTTTCAATCCCTTATTCCTCCCCCATCCTCTCCCCTAACCTTTATCCCCCTACTCATTCTCAGACTTCCCCCATTCTACCCTTATCAGTTCCTCCCTTCACCACCTTACCATCCCCTCTCATGCCTAGAAGACAAAAACAGCGTCAGGTCTGCCCAAGTAGGTGGCCGAAACCTCAGGGCTCTTCTACGCCCCCTCACCCCATCCCTCTTACCCCCTAGTCCAATCACCTCTCCGCCCTTCCTATGTTCATTTTGTTGGCTTTCCTACCCCTTCTTCCGCCAATTAGTCTTCTCCTCTCCCCCTCTTTGTCTTCTCTGAATCCTCACCTTCCACCCCCATCCCTTCTAATTCATTTGTTGTTCCTCTCCCCAACCCTACTGGTGCGGGTCTTGCCCAATCAGATTTGGACACCTCGGTCCCCCTCCCGCTGGAAATGAGGCTGGCTCTTAACGCCTACCAGTCCTCCCAAGGAAGAATTCCCCCTTTTATTCCCCCTCTAAATTATTTCTTCTCCCATCCCCTGCCCCTCATTCCCAACCGCAAAACTTCCCACCTCAATCTCCCACCCCTTTGCAAATGATTCCTCCTAACCGCTCCTCCAGTGCGACCATATTTCCGTCTTCCTCGATTCTAGTGGATCCCATTCACCATTCCCCCCCATCCACCCCTCCTTCCCATCAACTCATCAAGCTTCCAATGATGGCTTCGATTCACATATTCAATCGCCTCTAGAGTTGAATATCCAAGAGCTTCAGAGAATCGACAGAGGAGAGCCAAACACGGCAAACATGATTCAGACCATGGACCTTCTTTTCAACGACAACATTGCGGATATCATTGATTCCCTTAGGCAAGACACAGGAGCCACGCAAGTAATCGCTTCTCCCAAAAAATTTGAAGGTTTTAAAGACGGGAAAATATCTCCACAAACCCCATTTTTAACTTTCATTTCTTCTTGAACCCAAAATTTTAAAACCTATCTTCTAACCCCCTAAATAACTTTTTCTATTTTTATTCCAACTTTTAACCCAAACAAATTAGAAAAGACACCTTTTTCTAACTCTCGCCCTCCTCACATGTTTCTCTCTCTAGACGGTCCACTTTCACAGCTCTTGGATTTTCCAACGAGGTCCGGGCAATCATCTATGAAAACCTCAAGGCCCTGAACCTCTTGAGAAACAGTCTCAGTATTCCGACAGGTGGAACATTTTCCAACGGACTTGTTTCAATCTCTCTCCATGTATCGAGAGAGAGGGGTTTTCCTTTGAGTTGGTAGTCCTTTTTCTGCCAGCCACTCTCTCTCCTATTCTCTACTTCATTATCTCTACATTCCCTCCCAAAATCCTCTTCTAAGGCCACATAAAGTTTCTCTCTACTCAAAAAATGCTCATATTTCAATCAAGTCTCCCAAATACACGACTCTTACTCACTGTACGCTGCATATTAGAACTCATTAAAGCTCGATTCGCATCATTATGTTTGATAAAAGGAATGAGGGGAGCTCCAATAGAAAAATATTGGAGGGCTTCGAAGATCAAGATGTTCCCATGCAATAGTCACAAATTCGTGACGGTATCGGGCTGGAACGACCTGATCGTCTTGAATATCCTAATTCAAGGCCAAAGAATTTCTTGCTGCTACCATTACCATATAGTATTCATCTCTCCTTGGTGATAAATAAACCATCTGTTCCTCTTTTGATCTATTAGATATTTCATCAAACAGACTTCGTATATATCCCCAATCACTGATCCTCTCCAAAGACCCATTTCACATAGGCAAGATCCTCGGTTTCTATATGAATTTTGGCCACTGACATTTGAACCAGGCTAGACTGGTTTTCGACCATGTCGAGAACAAGAGCACATTTCTTTGGAATTCCATGATCAATTCATATTCCGATGGTCCTTCACTTGTAGAAGCTCTCTCTCTCTCTACATTCAAATGCTCAGAGAAGGTGCAAAACCCAATAAATTCACATTTCCTTCTCTTTTAAAGGCCTGCAATCTTCGGTCGTCTCCCCTAGAAGGCAAACAGATTCATTGTCAAGTTTTAAAGCTAGAGAGAGGAATGGATGGGTTCATTCAAAGTACCCTTATTGATATATATGCCAATGCTGGGTGCTTGGATTATTCACGCCAGTTTTCGATGAAAGTTCTCAATTTAATGTGGTCTGTTGCACTGCCATGATTAATGGGTACATTCGATTTGGAAGCTTAGACAAAGCGGGCCAACTGTTCAGTGAAATGGTGGAGAGAGAAGTTATTTCTTGGAGTGCCATGATTTCTGGTTATGTTCAGATGGGTAGACATAAAGAAGCTTTCTCTCTCTTTCATGAAATGCAGCTCGAAAATATCAAACCCAACCAAGCAATACTTGTAGCCGTGCTTTCGATGTCGTCTTCTTTGCGTTCTCTCTGTCTAGGCCGGTGGGTCCATGCTTACATGATAAAATCAAGGGTTTCAGGGAATGTGGAGCTCTCTACTTCAGTGGTTGACATGTATTCAAAATGTGGGGCATTGGAAATGGTTCTGAAATTGTTTAGAAAGATCCCCACAAAAGATGTTGGTTCATGGAATGCCATGATCTCGGCTTGGGCCATGCATGGCCATGGCCAAGAAGCCATTGAGCTCTTTCATGAGATAGAGAGAGAGGGGTTTGGGAGGTTGATCGGGGGAGAGAGAAAGGGAATCATCAAGACAGAGTGGTTTAGAAACAATGTCTTTTTAAAATTTGTTTGGGTCAAAAAAGTTAATAAAAAATGAATAAAATATGTTTAGGGGGTTATGAGATATAATAGTGTGAATTTCCATGTAGTAAGATAGGTTTTGCATCCTTTGGTCAATGGAGAAATGAAAGTCCAAAATGGGGTCTATAGAGATATTTTCCCTTTAAAGAATTAGCCAATCTTCAATCTAATGTTAATTATGATTCTCCTGCCTCTTCTTATGTTCAAGTTCCTCTTCTAGCATATTTAACCAAGAGTCCCAAAAAATGTAGGTCCAGAAGAAAACTCTCCCCCCACCCAAACTCCCCCTTATAAAGATCCTATGCTGGATATCCGGGGCCTCGGGTCCCATACCAAGTGATGTGCAGTTCGCTCCCTTATCTCCTTGCATTATCTAGACATATCATTGCCCTGTTCGAAACTAAGCTTCCCACCCCTAACCTTAGCCTTATTAGGGATATTAGGGGGAGGAGACTCTGCAGCTAGATGGCAAAAGACTCCCTTAGAGCCTGTGGAGGTATCTGGGTTCTCTGGAACCCAACCATTTATTAGGTTGTCTCCTCCTCTGTTAGAGACTTCTCTATCAATATTCTCTTCCGTAAAATCTCGGATAGTTTCTCTTTCAAAGTTTCCCTCATTTATGGTCCTCATTGTCCCTCCACCTACCAATCGCTCTAGCCAGAGCTCCTTTCTGAAAATCCCTCTTCTGCTATCCCTTGGCTTCTAAGGGGAAACTTCAACATCTCTAGATGGGTTCATGAGAAGAGCTCGAGGGGTCGCTTAATCACCTCGATGAGAGCCTTCACGGACTTTATCGACTCGGTACCCCTCGTAGAGATTCCCCTTTTAGGATCCTCCTATACCAGGTCTCATCATGCCGCTTCACCGATCATGACCAAAATCGACAGATTCTTAGTCTCTAATTCCTGAGAGACCACCTGTTTGGGTACCTGCTCTAGTGCTTTACCCAAACTAATTCAAATCACAAACCTATCCTTCTTGATACCTGCCCCACCCCGCTGGCTAGAAAACCTTTCAAATTCGAATTGTTCTAGTTTGATGAACCTGTCTCCTACTTGGTAGAAGGTTGGGCTAGGTTCCGCTTGTCCAAACAACTCCAGCACCTAAAGGCCTCAATGAAACAATGGAGTTGTATCTTCCCAGCAATTTCAGAGATCAAATCCTTGCTTGTAATAACCTAATCCATTTATTAGCCTCCCTTGAGGAAATCTGGACACTTTAAAATCAAGAAAATACAGACACATCTTTGGCCCAATCCTCTCCTCCTCCTCCTCCTCCTAAAAAAGGAAGAAACATTTTGGTACCAAAAGGTCCAAAATGAAGTGGCTGAAGGTAGGGGACAGAAACACTGCCTTCTTCCACAAAACCGTTAGTGCCACAAGAAGAACCAATGCTATCACCCAAATCTTCGTAGGTTAATCTACATATTCCCTCCCTGAGCAAGTAAACAAACTAATAATTAAATATTTCAAAAATCTTTTATCCGCCTCCTCTAGTGACCCTCCCTACACAACTCTCTCCTTTTCTTCTCACTCCCCTTCGGATGTGGTCTGGTTGGAAAGACCTTTTACAAAGGAAGAAATCCATAAAGCTATCCTCGACCTAGGCAGAGATAAAGCCCCTGGTCCTGATGGCTTCACCATTGCCATCTTCCAATTCTAGGACACCATGGCACCAGATCTTATAGCCTTTTTTAACGAATTCTTTTTGAGGAGCCACCTCAATTCTGCCATTAATTGTACTTTCTTTACCTTAATTCCTGAGATAGAAGGGGCTGAAAAAATGAGAGATTTCCGCCCTATGAGTCTCCTAAACTCTTCCTACAAAATCCTCTCAAAAGTTCTAGCCTCCCGCCTTCAATCTATCCTCCACTCCATTACATCCCCCACTCAATCAGCCTTTGTCGCCAATAGGAAAATCTTAGATGGGGCCTTCTCTGCCCATGAAGCTATTCATACAAGGTTTTCTATAAGGACCCAAGGCCTAGTCATTAAACTAGACTAGGAAAAGGCCTATGATAGAGTAGATTGGGATGTGTTAGGTGAGCTACGCTCCTGGGTTTCGGTGTGAGGTGGAGATCCTAGATCAAACCATGCATCTCTAATCGCTATCTCTCCATCTTGATCAATGGTTCCCCTACTGGCTTCTTTCCTACCTCCAGAGGTCTTAGGCAGGGGGACCTGTTATCCCCTTTCCTGCCTCCAAAATTCTACGAGGTCTCCAAACCTCCTCCTCTGGTCCAGTTGTCTCTCACTTGCTTTACGCAAATGACACCTTGATTTTTTGTGACGCTGGGCCACACCAACTCGATAACCTTTAGTTGTTCCTTAGATTCTTTTAAGTCACCTCTGGGATGAAAGGAAATATGACCAAAACTAACATGGTTGAAACCTCGCCCCTTTCCCAACATCATGGTTGCGGCATGGATCCTCTACCCTCCAAATACTTGGGCCTTCCCCTTTGCATTGGCAGACCTAGAAAGCTATTATGTGACAATATCTTCGAAAAATTTACTTGGAAATTGGCCAATTGGAAAGGCAGATTCCTCTTGTTGGGGACTCGAATTACTCTCAAATTCTACCCTAGTCAGCATCCCAATTTATTTCATATTCCTTTTTCAAATTCCCTCCTCTATGGCACTTCGACTTGAAAAACTCACGAGGAATATCCTGTGGAGTGGGGCCACTAAGGACCATAAGCTTCACCTTGTTTCTTGGAAAAAGTGTTGCACCTCTAAGAAATTTGGCGGACTAGGTATCAAGTGCATCTTCTAGATTTAAGTTCAAAGATGGTCAGAGAATTAGATTTTGAAAATACCTTTGGGTAGGCTCCTCCTCTCTAGACCTTCTTTTCCCATCCCTCTTCCGTTTAGCCATTGATCTAGATACCCTAATTGCACATTATGTGCACAGTACTGGCTCTGCTAGGTTCTGGACTCCAATATTTAGAATGAACCTTAATGATTCGAAACTCCCTACCCTTAACTCTCTCTTCTACCTTCTGACTCGTGTTTTCCCCCTTCTTACTAGACAAGACTCCCTCATCTGGGCTCCAAATCCTTCAGGCTGCTTCACTATAGCCTCCTTTTACTATTCCCTCCTCCCTTCTTTGAATCCTACCCCTATTCTCAATAAAGTGTGGTCCTTCTCCATTCCCCATAAGATCAAAGGATTCATGTGAATTATGATCCAAGGAAAATCTGTAACCCTGGATCAAATGCAGAGGAGAGGCATTTCCTTGCCTAACCATTGTATTCTCGGTCTCCAGGATGAGGAGACCGTCCCTCACCTATTCATTCATTGCCCCTTTTCCTCTTCAGTGTGGTCTTCCTTTCTAAAACTATTTGGATTCCAATGGGTTACCCCTCAATAAGTTTTGGATCTCTTCTTAGCCTACTTAGGCCCTCCCTTCCCCAAAAACGGTAAGAAACTTTGGTCATAGGCATTGTAGCCATTTTGTGGGCGATTTGGCTCGAAAGAAATGCTAGAACTTTTCGAGGCCTTGCTAAACCACTACCTCATTCCTGGACTCAGTTCTTTTTATGGTCTCTTTTTGGGCTAGAAGTATTCGAACCTTCTCCCACACCCCCATCTCTCACCTTCGGGACAATTGGTCTGTCTTGCTCTCCCTAACGTCACATTCCCCCTCCTTTAGGCCTCAGTGGCATCCCCCTCCTTTGGGAGTGATTAAACTCAACACAGACAAAGCTATTTTGGAAATTCGAGTTCCTCAGGATATGGAGGTCCCCTAGCAAATTCAAACAGTATATTTCTCCTCTTTTTGGGCCCAATGGGAGCTTCAGACTCTAACTTTGCAGAAGCTTCCGCCTTATTGAAAGGCCTCAAAAAGATCCATCGAGCCCCTTGTTAATTTTCGACATTGGAAGTTGAGTGCAATTTAAGTAATGTTGTTTCATGGACTACCAAGTTGGTGTATCACCCGTGGAGACCAAGGGCCATTTTTTACCTCATGACCCTTATTTGCACCAACCTCCCAACTATGACCTTCTCTCATGTACATATAAGCGCAAACTCAGTGGCTGACGCTCTGGCTAAGGGTGGAGCTAGAGGCACCTTCCCCACTCTGGAGTTCCTGCCACAAGCCCCAGCATTTGGGGATCTCTTATTCATTCTGTAATGGGACCACCCTTCTGCCTTTGTAAATCGAGATTGCTTGCTACAAGGTATAAGTACGCCCAACAATCATATCCTTCTATTCCATGTTATCTTCTTCTTCTCTCTATTTCTCCATCTCGCTCCCTATTTGTCTTCTCTTCCTCATGCTCCCCTCCCTTTCTCTCTATCTTTCGCAGCTACACTTCCCCCCACAAAAAAAAAAGAACTATA
The DNA here is from genome assembly GCF_054954075.1 of Amborella trichopoda. Classification (NCBI taxonomy): domain Eukaryota; kingdom Viridiplantae; phylum Streptophyta; class Magnoliopsida; order Amborellales; family Amborellaceae; genus Amborella; species Amborella trichopoda. The sequence continues at coordinate 12,946,738 of NC_142345.1, read as the reverse complement.
CAAGGAGAAGGGGAGAAGAAAATAAATGACAAAAAATATAAGAAAAAAATAAAAATTGGAAAAAATAAAGAGAGAAAAATTCAAAGAAAAAATATTTATTGCCCTCTCTATATCAATATTTATTATGGATCTCCCCCCTTCTCTCCCCTTCTCTCTTTCCTCTTATTGTCATCCCCCTCTTCCCCTTCTCCTCACCTCCTATCTCTCACTCCCCATATAATTGCCTTACACCTTTATCTCTCTCTGTACCCCCCATTCCCCTTCTCAATTGCTCAGAAAAAGAGACAAGATTTGGGAAAAAAAGGGGGGAAAAGAAGAATGAGAAAAAAAAAAAACAAAGGGTGGAGATAAAAGATGGGAAACAAAAAAAGGGAGAGAAAAAAAACAAAAAAATATAGGGATCATTGCCCTCTTCCCACCGCCCCCCTCTTAAGCCTAACTACTAGTCCAAATTCGTCCCTCCACTCTTTCGTTTTCTCTCTTTCTCTCCCTTCTCTCTGTCTAATAAGCTCTATCTGCTCCCTTACCCAGGTCTGACTTCTCCACACCCCTATCTCCATCCTCTCTCTCGCTTTCTCCATCCCCTTTCTCTCTCTAAAAAGCTCTAGCACTCCCTATCCCCTTTTCTTCCTCTCCACCCCTCCTCCCTCTCTCCCTTTCCCCCTTCTACCCCTTCTACCCCTTCTCCGCCCCTCTAATGGGGATTGCAAGGAAAATTTTGTTACTCGACTGAGCCGGACCAGATCCTCTTTGGCTCATCCCCTTTGCCTCATCCCCTTTGCCTCAACCCAAGGAAGATCGCCATTGCCTTTCCCACAACAGGGTCCCCCGCGACCTCTCAAAGCTCAGACACTCAACTTGCGGATTGGACCAACCCAGTCTCGAGGAGTTCATTTTTTGATATATCAGCTAAAGGACATAGATGAAGGTTTTTCTATGTTCAATTTCTCGGTTATAAGCACTCTGCTTTATATGCTCTCACCCCCTTGTAATCTAAGCACCCAGCTTGTCGGATGCATTTTAATCTCTCCATTTTCATCCAATGTAATATATTGATTTTTATGCAACAAAGTCAACCATTCTCAAAAAAAAAAACGACCATATCTCAATTTCATGTTATGCTTTCATCATTACCTTTAAAACAAAAATAAAACCCCTGATTTTGGTTCACCTACAAACAAAACCAATTTGGCAAGTGATTTTAAGTTTGAAAGAAAGAAGGTAACTTTACTGAATGAGAAAACAAAACAAGGAAAAGAAACAAGCAACTGTCATGCCACACCAACTAAATACATGGTTATGCCACCATATAGAGCAATTTTACTTCCCAACAATAATTCATAATGTAAGTACAAAAAAGTTATAAATACGGAAGATTAGCAATTAAAAACTAAAAAATTAATATCAATCTAGAATCTACAAGGGGACAAGATGTATCAAAATTCATTCTGAGAAGGGGAAAACAAGAATCAGGTCTGCCAGTAAAGTAAATGCAATTATGGAGAAAATGTTTTTGATTAATACTTACCTTTGATTGGGATCGTCTTCTCCAGCATTAACAGCTGCCCTCGAACGCCCCATTTTCTCAAGAAACACTAAACCCTCATCAAATTAAACTGTTTAAACTAGTCTCCATTCAATTTACAGGCAAATAGCCTAATTGGGCGGTGTTTAGAATATAGAGTATACCGATTAACTAGGATTCCATGAGTCAAATCTTACTGCAGTACATAGTTAGGATTCATATCATACAGGTCGATAGGATTCCAAAGACCAAACCCTAATATCCTACATAATTAGAGCTCCAAGAGCCAGACCCTAATGGAGCCCGTAACTAGGGTTCAGTTCATGCCAGGAAAGTAGGGTCCCAAAACACAAGCCCTAATGGGGTACAAAAACAGGGTTCCCAAGTACTACCGAAGATCAGGCCATACCCCGCGATTGTCCGAGTTAAAAACCCCAACGGACGATGAACTCCAAACTTGCCAGCTAAACTAGGGTTTAAATGCGAAACCCTAATGCAGCATGAGCATCGAGGTCTCACATGAAAAAGTTAGGTCTCACAGGCGAAACTCTCACGGAAGTTGGATTCAAGGTTTAGCAGGTAAATTAGGGCTTTCAGGTGAAACCCTGATGGTGGATCTGGAATTCGAGTTTAATAGCAGAAGAAACAGTTAGGCAACCATGGATCTGCAAAAGCTTAGTTTCAGACTTTCAGGGAAGCGTATCCGAGAAGTACATACAGGGCCAGGCATCCACCGTCTGGTCATAAACTAACGGTTGAGATGAACGAATGTCCTGGATTGGTCCGTACAGAGATTTTTTCTCGCCTTCCGACTTCCATCAGATGGCGGATTTGATGGAGATGTATGGTAGAGCATAGTCGTTACGTGTATCCTCGTATCATATTATTTGTTTGTGGATATTTATTTTAAGGAAAATTGTTTCACGCGGGTTGGACCGCGTTTCTACACAAACGATCTAGAAACTGTAAAGCATAAGATTGATGCAAGTAGGTGTTCTATATAAAACCAATAGAAACTTACCGATTAAATGTTTTTTTACTATAATTGTTATTTCTAAGTTTTAAAATTTATTTATTTTTTCATATTCATGACCTCCATGTTAGAGATTACCTGTCCTTAAAAATGAAGTCTTAAAATCTATCTCAAAAATAGATTTATTAAGAGGCCCGCATTTATTGAATTTCCTGTCTAATGGCTAAAAGTGATCGTGACTTTCTTGTGCCAAAACTAAATAGCCTCATACAATATAATCCCTTTACATGAATTGCCTCATAGTATATAATCCCTTTATATGTTGTAAATGAAATTTTGTAAAATTATTTTGGTGGATAACTTCTTTTAAGTAGGTGGTTTTCTTGATTATCTTAGTGGCTTTTTTCAATATAAAATTTTGCAAAATTTATTTGTTTCACCAATATAAACACTTTTTTACATAATGTGAACAATTTAAATTAAAATATCTTGAGTTTTTAGATCTAACGGTTCATTAAACAGGTGGTCTAGGCTTATTATAACAGCAATAATTTGATTTGAGTGTATTTTCTCAAGAGAAAATCAAGAGCCGTTGTCTTTGATATTGTCATGATAAAAAAAAAAAAAAAGTGTATTGTAAGGGTTTTGATCTCGACAAAAATCTTGTATGAGAATAATTACATCATTTTAAAAGATAATTTTTAAAATAATTGAGTGAAATCTAGGCTTTTAAATTTATGATACATTAGCAAAGGCATGTGGGTTGCCTGTCGTTTATGATGTTGTAAAATGAATAATATGATTGACATTATATAAAATAAAATATATATTATGTATTTTGTTATCATAGACTATTCTTTTTATATAATCATATTGTACACGATGATTAAGCTACCTCTCAATAGTGAATAAAATATTTAGATTAAGTATAAAGTAAGAATTTTGATCCTATAAAATTTTTCGAAAGAAAGAACACGGTGCATTATTAGAAAAATAATGATTGCATTTAAATTTATTGAAAGAAGTGCAACTGAGATTACCAAATGTGAATAGTTAAATATAAGATACGACATTTAAATTTAATCAAGCATATTTAGAATAAGTATGAAGTAAGAAGTTTGATCCTATAAAATTTTTCGAAAGAAAGAACACGGTGCATTATTAGAAAAATAATGATTGCATTTAAATTTATTGAAAGAAGTGCAACTGAGGTTACCAAATGTAAATAGTTAAATTTAAGATACGACATTTAAATTTAATCAATCAATATCTCTCTCTCTCTTGTCAATACCAGATGGTTTTTATGTGTTCTTCTTGTAATATTATGTCATCATATCTCCACGATGATGAGGTTACCAATGTAATAGTTTGTGGCCTTTGTTCGGGTATGTCCCTCTTTGAGGGGGCTTCCTTATTAGAGATGGGCGATCCAACAACTTCTTAGGAGAGGGATAGATGTATTATGGATCATCGTAGCATTTCCCGAATATGGTATTAATCACTTCCTTAGTGATTTTGATGTTTGGTTTCCCCTTCAATTGTGTTATTTGGGAGTGGATTGGTCCCCAACTTTTGATTTTAGAGCCTTTGGTGCATTTATCTCGCTTATTTGACCTTGATTGCCCCAGAGCCGCTGAGATCTTGAATAACTCATTGAAGTACATGCAATATTGGGAGTTGTGTGGTTTCAATGCCACTTGCACCATCGGGGTTTAGGTATTGTGGGCATGGTTTCAATGTCACTTGCACCATCGGGATTTACCCATGACCGTAATCGGTGGTTCAATTTGATGCAGCAGATAAACTAGTTCCCACAACTTCTAGCAGTTATTTGACAAGTTTGAAAAAAATTTCTGGGAGAGGCCTCATTTTACCATTATTGTTGCTGCCTCGAACTTGGGCCTTCTTGTTTTTGTCATTTCAATGATTCTTTTGGGCCAATTCTCAGGCATTTTTACAAATGATAATTTAATTTCCCTCATGTTGTTATATGATTCTTTCGATTATTTGAGAGAGCGGCAACAATCTTGTTCTGAGTTGAAGCTGCAACAGCCGCCACCTTTTGAGCTCTTTCATCCAAGTCAACCCTTTCAAGCATTGCATTGAAGGATAAAGGAGGTATGCCTAGGCTTAAAGAAGTTGTTGTACTTTGGTAATACGTTTTCTACAGCCATGCTGAGCTTTGATAATTCTCGAACCGAGTGGCATAATTTGATAAGGGTTTGCTTGGGTTATGCCTCGTGGTTGACAACTCCCCTAAGTGTTGGGCCTTGCCTTTGATCCTCGAAAGTATGATACAAAATTGCCGAAACATCTCATTGGATATCAAGGATGAGAATTTTGTAGTATGTCTGGTGCCAGTCAAGTGGATCTCTTGAGAGATTGTGGGAGAATATGGCTTTAAGTTGGTTTGGCTTCTCCTTTAGCATGGGAACCAATATGAGATAAGCCCTTATATGAGTTACAGGATCTCCTTTCCGAGCAAACTTGTTGTGAAATTCTGGGATGGCAAAGCTAGGTGGAAATATCTTCACTTCTTTTGAGGAATTGTATCATGCACGCCTACTCCTACCAGGGTCCTAGTGAGGGTTTTTATTTGTCGCTTCACACTGGCTAACTTGGCAGTTGGGATTATGGTTAAACCCCGCGTAACATTAGCTTGCGGTACAGATGTCTAGTAGTATGACTGAGCAGATGGGACCTCTATGGGTTGTAAACATACTGGGCTGACTAAGTGGATTGAACTACTGAAGTCGGCGGTTTGGCAACATGGTCTACCCTATGAGTGGGTTGACTTGGATTTCTAGGTGAGGTATGGTCTGGGTTGAGTGCAGTGAGCCGTACACCATACCCTTGGTCGGCCTGGACTTGGAGTAGGTCTTGAACTACGAGATTTTCCTTAGATTCGCTAGAGCCCTAGTTGGTCAGTCCTACAACAGGTCTAACTTGGAGGTTACCTTCATTGGTGCTATTATAACTTGACGCCCTAAACCTAGACTTTGGGACCGTTAATTACCCTCACCCTGAACCCCTTGAGTCTGAGAGTAGTGTGTGCTTAAATGGTGGGATTAGTCATTGGATACTGCATGGACCTCATTCGGGTGTGGGTTCTTATGCCTAGGTTGTGTTTCTATCCCCAATTATTGTAAGACAACTCTTGGTCTAATTCCCTGGCTGTTGAGGGTAGCTCTAGCAATGGAAACCTCTTGGCAAGAGGTTCAACCAAGGTAGACCACCTTGTCACTGACCTTGTGATGAGACTTACTGATAGTGAACCCACTCGCAATAGAGATGGGCTAACTCTGGGGTTGTGTAATAATCCTAAAATTTCAAAAAAAAATAAAAAATAAATAAAAATAAACTTTTAATAAGTGATGGTCATTATGAGCATGATTGTCCTTAGGGACCATCACTACTTTCAAAAGCTTTTACCTTAAGCTTTTGCGGCCTTGCCATTAGTGGACGTGGTTTTCAGGTGTTAAAAGTGATTCATTACGCGACACCTCATACACATGATGGAGGTGTTTTAAAGAAATTAATTAGGACGAAAGGTAAGACGTCGCTTAACAACTCCTTTCTCGCTCTCCCTCGTACAAACACAGTGAGCTCCTCCCTCTAGCCAAATTTTTATCGGAAGCTCCTTCTCAAATATTTTAGGTAAGTGACTTCATTATCTTGAAAAATAATCCGTTCTTTTTAAAATGAAATGAAATAATTACTTCTGCTTATTATCGTGATTTTTAGAAATTGTGATATTTTATCTATGTTAGAAATCTTAAATGCTATAAATTCTTAGAAAAACTAAATTTATTTATTTTTCTTGTCTATTGTTAGAAAATTTTATATACTGTAAAATTATTAAAAATAAATGTGATATTCCTGCTTTTAGTAAAATTGTGAGATTTCTTTCTACTGTTTTTGAATATTTAGACATTGTAAATTTCATGTACAAATGACTGCCTTATTATTTGAAAACTGATATTTTGCAATTGATTATAGCATTGTCTGTGAAATGTTTATTTACAAATTAACATCCCATAAATTGTGATAATTATGTATTCTTGAATTTCTAGAAGAATTTTTCTATACATATTAGATTGGCAATTATGCTAAAATGTCTTTACGAACTGCTACCTTTCTAAAATTGAGCCCAAAATATTTGACTGGTTATTTTTGAAATGTTATTGAAAGTGACTGTTATTAATAGTTTCAGTGAAATTCATATTAATAATTTCAGTGATATGTTGAGTACATGATATTGCTACTTTCGAATGTTTAAAGAGATTTAGAATTACTTTAAGTATTCAAGTGGACTCATTCGGTTTTTCGGTGAGGTATAAGTGGACTTATCCGGTACGCCGATAGGGATTAATTGGACTGATCCGATATACCGGTGAGGTATAAGTGGACCTGCAGGGATTAAGTGGACCTATTTGGGACGCCGATAGGGATTAAGTGGACCCATCAGGACGCTGATGGGGTATATAGGTGACCTACTTGGGACACCAGTAGGGTATTTTTTGAAATCTTTTGAATTATGCACTGACGTTAAAATGTTATACGCATTTCAATTATTCAAATTATACTTAATTATGCATTTTTGAAAATGAAACTGTTGATGCATTTCTTTTAATAGATCTCCTTTTTGAAAATATTGATATCTTTCAACCATGATTATTTTTAGGATTATGATGATCACTTACTGAGTAGCCAAACTCATCAAATTATGGTAAACATTTTTTCAGGATAACTGCGGTTTCATTTTGAGTGCTCGCCATGATCAACTTTGGAAGATATTGTAGTCGTGCTTAAACTTTCTTTTGTTACTTTGTAAGAATTCGCCACTATAAATTTGTCCTATCAAGAGATGTATATATGTTTTGACTGTTACATCTCAGGAATATCAGTATTGTAAATTCTTGGGGCGTGACAGGTTGACTTGGCCACAGGGACCTTAACATAAGCAACACCCTAGGGTAGGTCTGGATTTTAGTAGGTCCAAGGGACCCTTGAATGGATATCCCCCTCAGGGTGCACGTATGAGTCAAACTTACGGCTAGGTCTAGATGAGGCAGTCGACTCCAAGTTCAACTCCTTTTGGGAGAAAACCTAGTGGTAAGACATACTAACCTAGTAACTGCTAGTCTGTCGAATCTACACATATAAAGCAACCAAAAGAAACCAAAAATAGTTTTTGATAACTTGGCTTATGTCACTATAGGTAGGCTGGGTTAAGAATGTATTCCTAAACTAGTAAACCATTTTGAAATTTAGAAATGCAACTAAGCTGATATAAGTACCACATAAGACCTTGTTTACTGGTTAATAGTAGAGCATCAACTTACTATTGTGGGCTGCTCTTAAGGGCGAGGAATCTGAAGGGGCACCTACCTGAAGGCTGATGTGCATCCCAACCACCCCACCTAACTTAGGAGCTAGGTAACCCTCATAACTCAAATGCTGGTTTTGGGGGTTTTAGAAAACAAATTCATGTGATACTTCTAGTGTCAAAACCCTAAGTAATCAACTATGTAGGTGTGTATTACTGTGATGCAATGAACACTAAGTGGTAGGTACAAATCAATGTGTCAATCAGGCAATTTAACTCAAAGAATACAACAAAGGAAACATAATTTTTTTATTTAAAATATAAATGGCTTGAAACTTTAACTAAACATGCAAACAAATTAAGCATAAACAAGGAGATATCTATATACTCCATTTTAAGCTAGAGTTAAGGGGTGGACAAGTGTCGCAAAAATAAGAAGGGACCCTAATTTTAGAGAGTTTGTGAGGCACATTCTCATTATTGTGAGACACATTTCTTTCTTTACAAGAGAGAGAGAGAGAGATAACATACATTTTAGAAAGATATTTTTTTAAAAAAAATATGGATTCATATGGAGTATTGTTCGTAATGAAGAAAGCTTATCTTTGAATATAGTTTTTAGGGATTCAATAGATCAAGGAGGTTTTTTTTAAAAAAAATTGATGGATGAGAAGGAGATCTCAACAGCCACCCAATTTAAGTGCAGATATAATACCACAACTTATCTACTATAAATGAATCTTTATGCTCATCTATATTTCTATTTTAAATAATAAAATTTTTGAGATGATAAACACTAAATGGAAACTCATTATCTCTTTCAAATTAAAAGATCTATTTTTTCTCTACACACTATATTGCAAGATAGAAAGACCTTATAAATCTCATTTCAAGTAGGAGCGTCTATTCATGGATAAATCTCCTCCATTTAAAAGATATTAGGTGACGGGGTAGAGAGGAAGAGAGCTCACGTGAGGGCAGAGAGAGAAATCCCAAATTCTAGAAATTGTCAATATAATATACAATATATATGGAAATTGAAAGATTTTCGAAGATGAGGGTATAAAAAAAGAGATTTTAGAAGACGTCATATGAAAGAAAATATGGAGAATGGGAGGGAAGAGAAAGCCGAGCGGGGATGAGTGAGGGGCTTATTGTGAGAGAGGGTATAGGAGAGGAGGAGAGAGAAGGGCACATGAGAGAGATAAAGATAGAGAGGGAGAGAGTAAGGTCATGAGTGGGGTATGAGAGAGAGGGGCATGAGGGAGATGAGAAGAGAGAATTTCCTGTATTATAAATATTCTGTTTTGAGTTTTAGATTATTAATTTTATATATTCAGATCCAACTTTTACTAATGCATTATGCTTATGCAGGTATTATCTCATAAAAAGAGAGAGCACATAGGAGAGGAGGACGAGAGAGAGAGGTGCATGAGAGAGAGAGTAAGGTTGCAAAGGAAGCATGCGAGAGAGAGTGTGTGGTCGTGAGGGAAGCATGAGAGACCGAGACTGAAGTCGTAAAGGAAGCATGCGATAGAGAATGTGGTCGTGGGTGGGGCTATGAGAGAGAGAGAGGTGCATGAGAGAGAGAGTGAGGTTGCAAAGGAAGCATGCGAGAGAGAGTGTGTGGTCGTGAGGGAAGCATGAGAGACCGAGACTGAAGTCGTAAAGGAAGCATGCGATAGAGAATGTGGTCGTGGGTGGGGCTATGAGAGAGAGAGAGAGAGAGGGTGTGAGAGAGATTTGAGAAGAGAAAATTTGTACTAATGCATCATGCTTATGTAGGTATTCTCTTACTTATATGAAATGTGACAAGATTAAGATTTATTTTAATGGTGTATTGCTTTATAATCTTTTTATTTACTTTAATTGTTTTAATAGTTAAATCTTCCCTTGATACTATGTCTTTACCTTTGACGTAATTGATTCAATTTTTATTTGATTATGTTTTCTTATATATATATATATATTCTTTGTTCTTCTTCTTTATTTATATGAACTTAGATATTTGAGTAATCAGGGCGATCACTCATTCTCTTCAAAGTCAATATTTTAATAAGGTATGTGTCCAACCTTTTTAATTTTATCGTATGGATTCTATTTTTTTAATTTTCATAATTAGAAAGCTAGAGATTGGATTTCTTTTGGATATATATTCAAATTCATGGTAAAACTTTTATACATGTAATTTATTAGAAAGCTTTAGATTGGATTTCTTTTGTATATGTATTAAAAAACATGGTGAAACTTTTATACAAGTAATTCAGATCTTTTTCTATGAATTTGATCTTAACATATTAAACAACTGGAATTTTCTATTTTCTTTGAAATTTAAATTCTAAAAAATTATTATTTTATTTGAAATGCTCATGCTTCCAATAATTATTGACTAATTATTTATTATTACTATCCAATGTTTAAAAATATATGTTGTCTTAACCCAAAATAAATAAACAATGAAATGAACATTTCATTTATCCAATGAATTATTTTATTTTATTTTCATGTCTATCCCTACATTTTAAATTAAAATGTATCAATGATTTATTTTATCTTATGAATATTTTATTATTATTTATCTCTCCTTACAATTATACATGCAATGTATATAAATTCACTAGTATGAATAATATATGACTGAAATAGGGAAAACAGAGAGCACTCCGACTGAGATCAGGGTCTCAGGAACTTCCCGAGAGCTTGTGCATCTCGTGCCGCATCTTGTGGCGTGAAAAGTCACTGTTCCATGTTGCATATCCCAATACAGAATCTTAATAGACCCAGGAATGGCTTGGTTAGTGTCAGGATATTCTCAGGTTCTCATTAAACTCTTTGGAATGTCATCGGTCGTAGGATCAAAGACGTTCCAAAGATGACTTGATGCGCTTTACAGCTTGACTGGCTCCATGGTGGTCGTCAAACTGTGTACACCTGGATTTGAGACTGATATTTGTACGAGATGATGGACAAAGTATGCTCTTCACTAATTATTTGAAAGTTAGGTAGATCAGGGTCCGTTCAAATTCCGATCCAAAGGTGATCAGATCTCACACTAAAGATACGACCCTCTTCGGATTGTAACCGCATTAACATTCTCGAGAGGAAAAGATAAACTCTAAAAAAGGAAAGAAATGAAGTAAGACCTAATGAAATGAAAAAATAAAACTAAAAATTAAAATAAAATCAAAGCGACTGAACTTATGAGCCGATTGGAGGCCTCGTGGCTCGACATCTAAAATAAAGGCCTTGAATGGACCTTAGATTGACATAATGAACTATTTTTTATAAAATGAATGCCTAACTTTGATATTTAAATGAGATAGGGATATAGGATCATAAAGGGTTTTTATGCTTTGGGCGATGAAACAATGAAGTTTTTTCTCTCTGTAATGGTTTGCCATGATCGCTAGAAATTAATATTGTTGTGGCTCTCAATTAAGGTTCTCTAGAGACTAGGGTTACGGTTTGGTTGGAGAGAGATTTAGTCTCTCTTAGGGAGGTGGGAAATGATGGTTTTTATAAGTAAAGGTGACATAGAAATATGTGAGGCAGTTGTCTACACCAATTAGACATAGACAGTATTCGAGCCGCAAGGCATCTTGAGGCGTAAATCCGTAAGTTCTGGCACAATAAGCAACTAACTCATGATGACTTAGATTTCCTCGGGATTTGTGATTTTGATTATTGGAAATTATTATATTGAATCATAATTCATGCGGTTTGGGCACTATTGATATATTATCATTCCATTTCATTTACAAACCTGCTATTTTTTATCTAAGGCCTCGTAAAGTGGGTTTTTCTTGGGATTTTTAGGGGGTTTTCTAGAATTGTGGCTGGACTGTGGTTTGGATATAACTGCAGTTTAGTGTGTCTTATGGTGTATTAGGCTTATATGGTCGTAGGACTTGAATGGTTAATTTGAGGCTCATACTATGCAGTTCAGGGGTCATTTTCTATGCATTGAGATTTAAAATTCCAAAGGAGATATCAATAAAAAAAGGGAAAAGTTTATATAAGGTTGCAACCTTAAAATATGCAGCTAAAAAATCCATCAGAAAAAGGTTGTTTTAATGTTGAAAGACCCACTAATTGATCATCTCACCATCGAGATGTCTGAATGTATATATATAAAAAAGATTTTGTGTCTAAAAAATAGTACATCTTGCAACACATTATCTAGACCGTCTATTTTCAAGATTTTCATATGTTTATAGATCTACATGATTTTAATCAGTTTAAAATTTTATAATTAGAACTAAAAAGACATTTTTAGATAATTCTAAGATTTTTTACACCATAATTACATATTATAATAAAATTTGGGAGTGCATTTTAATTGGAATGTTTAACGTTGCAACTTTATAGAAACCGCACCCATAAAAAAAATGGTCTGTTTACAAGGTCGAGAAGTTTGAATTTAAGGGTTTTTCTTCTTCTAGTGAATTTGTTATGTGCGGGTTAATTTGATTGTTTAGGGTTTTAACTTTTTATGAACTTTTTTTTATTTGTATCATATAGACCTATTCTCATTTTTAACACTACGTTAATGCAATATTTTGTAATGCCAATTGATTTTGTGCTCCTGAGGGAGCAACGTATCTAATTACTCCCTTAAGCAAAACTAAGCTAGAAATATTTATAGGACCCATAAGGGATATATTCTCTACTGCCTAAAGACCAACTCAAATAAAAGAAAAGAAATATTCAAATACATACTTTATGAGGGTAAAATGATTATGTCCCAAACTTTAATGAACACAATCCAAATTTCTAACAATAAGGTATGTGTTAAAGAGCTCAGCATCCCCTTTTTTTTTTCAATAGTCATATGATGATTTTAAAAGAATTCCAAATTTTCATATACAAAAGTCTTTCAAAGTACAATATTACCCGGGGTAGCAAATGAACATATTACTCAAGCAGAAGCATCGTGCTCGTGTCTATAATACATTGTACTCGCCCATCGGTTGGGCAAAATCTTTCGATCTAACCACCAATCACCCGGTTAGATCGGAACCGGTCAGTTTCAGTTTTAGACGGTTAAGGTGATCAATCGGTATTTAAAAATAATAATAAAAAAAATATATTTAACTTCTAAAGAATAAGAAATTTGATTTGTAATGTATTTTTAAATATTATTTACATTATGATAAAGATTAAAAATTGTTTTGGTCACTAATACTAAATTTTATATTTTCTTATATTTTTTAGATTTTTTTTAAAATGGTTATTAGAAAATATAAAATGAGTTAAAATCTATTTTTTTATTAATTTTCAACTTTATTTGAATGTGTTTTATTTTAATATTTTTTATAAACTTTTTATATTTTAGTAGATTTTATTTTATATTTTTATATTTTTTTTAAACTTTTTTATGACTGCCCGAGACTTGCCATGTTAAAACACTTAAATCCGCTGGTTTACCTAGGCCGGCTAAACCACTTCCAAGCCCATCTCCCGTTTTAACCCGCTGGTTTACCTAGGCCACTTCCAAGCCCATCTCCCGTTAACTGTTACATTTTGCGAACACTGGTTGGGAATTGAGAATGCGAATCCCTTTTAGTGATTTTAACCACGGGGAGGGGCCAATGAATTTCTCACTCCATCCCGCACCAATACTTTTATAAACCCTTTGAAATCATTTTGGATAAGTTGGAAAGGGCAGTGAGAGAGAGACAGTGTGTTTCTCTCACTAAACCTCATGGCTGCTTCTTCTCTATACCTCAGCTTTCCTCCCATTCAGCTCTGCAACTCTACGAACTCGTCAAACCCTAACCCTAAAGCTACCCTAAGCTCAAACCCCTGCAATCTCTCTCTAAAATTATCTTTGTTTTCTTCCCGTTCTCTCTCTCGTCCAAGACATTTGCACAAGGTTTGTGCAGCTCCAGAGCTCCTTGACGAAGAGGAAACCCTAGAACCAGTTCCAGAGGAAGATGCAGGACGTGAATCAACTGTTTTAGAGGTATGTTTTATTTAACTTTTTTTTGAGGAAGTTTACTCTTACTGGTTGGTGATGACATAAAATGCTATATATCTTCTTAAAAAGCCTTGGATACACTTAATTTCTCGCCAATTTTTATACCATGTGACTGTGACATTAGAAGTTAACATGAGTTGAAAAGTATACAAAAAATTGTGGAAAATACTTAGCATATTCTTCAATGAGACAAGGGAAAACTAAATGCAATATGGGGCTGATCTATTTTGATGAGCCATATCAACTTTAAATTCATACAAATAATTGTATATTCTATTGTATCCTAGAAATAATAGTTTTTCCTGGATTCATGCAAATAATTTTAGAAGGAAAGTTTAATTTCTTTTCCAGAACAAAGTGCATTCTAGTTTCCTTTCCTTATTGTTCCTTAAAGGCTTAAAATCTTTATTTGAAGGCAAATGCAAAGGCCTATGGTCAGGAGGAAGAGGCCTTTCTTGAATTAGGTCAAATTAATTTGGAGGAGGAGGAGTTCGTTTTCATGCAATTTCGAATAATGTGCAAAATAGTTTTGGAGGCTATGGGTCTCATACAACTAGAGATAGGAAAATAAATAGGGGAAAAAGGTTTGGATAAATTTTTTGGAATGGCATTGCATGGCATACTATGTTGAAAAATCATTGGAAATTGAGTGGTAATCAAAATTTTCCAAAAGAAATTTGTAAATCTTGAAAAACAAAGAACTTGATGAGGTGTGCCCCAAACTTGAAGGAATGTCACAATCAAACTGCACGTACACCTTATCCAAATCATGCCTTTTTTTTTTTTTGTGGGCTAAGTTATCCAAATCTTGCTTGATAACATAAATATGCATGTTGACACACATGGAACTTATTGGTTGACATTAGATGCAAAATGAGCACAAAGCCAGTGAGGAAGTGGATGAGCCTTTACTTGATGAAAGAAAGCTATGCACTAGAGATAAACTAACTGAAGGGCCTATTTGGATAACAATTAATATTATCACAAATATATTTCTCTGTCAGATATTAGTACATCATATGTAACAGGGTTCTGTTAGTTGTTTGGTGGGCAGCTTATATACATAAGGTTATTGTGATGTGAAGTTTGGCTGGACAGTAAATTAATTTCTTTTTGGGACAACAATGCAATCCACTATTCTTCCATTCACTCCTCGAAACTTGAACCTATTCCTAAATCCTCCTCCACACCCAAAGAATAAGCACAAGCTTCCCAAAAATGGCCTTCTTTATTGTGTGTGTGAGAGAGAGAGAGAGAGAGAGAGAGAGAGAGAGAGAGAGAGAGAGAGAGACGGTTTGGGGTTGCTATTGTACCAGGAATGGGATTAGGGCTTCACAAATAGAGGGCTAAGCTCTGGGGGAGGTTATGAGAGTGAGCGAGTTGCATCCATGAGGAGGAGTAGGTCAACATTCATCGCAACTCTCAGGCACCTGACACGGATAGCCATTACATAAGTGAATTCCGTGCTACCTCCTCTGCAACCCCTCATCTACCATCCGCCTCTTTACAAACACATATGTAGAGTTATTTGAATTAGGGGGAGAGAGACAGAGAGAAAAGGAGAGAGGTTTTTAGAGGGAAAGAGAAGCTTTTTTTTTTGGGTCTCCTCCCAAAAAATTAAAGTATGCTATTCGGTATTAAGTAAAAACCAGTTTTCAAAGAGATTAACTTATATGTAAAATAGACACTAAGCGTATCATAAGTAATTCTGTAAGGGCCATAACTAAACAACAAATAAATACTTAATATGAATAGTTTTATGGTAATAGTGAATTATTAGTAACAACAAATGCATCCAAACAGGCTCGAAGTAGATGTGTTAGGAGATGGGAGTGGAGAATGCTTCGAAGAAGGTAGCTCTGAAGAAAAGAGAGAAATGAGAGAATGAAATGAAGCAGGCAGTCCTGAGGAGAAGAGATATGAGAGAACAAATAAAAGTGTGAGTTAAATGTCTATCCTCTAATGTGCTTAAAGTCCTATTATAGACCAAGAGATGTGATAAGAACTGCATAGGTTACATAACTGTCAAAAAAGGGTGTGGGTGGAGGCTGAATGTTTTCTTAGTAAGAGAGAGGATGTATTACAGGTTACATGGCTTTATTGTTAGCTCATAATAACAAAAACCCGTGATCTCTTAATTTAATTTAACTGTTGGGCCCACCCATCAACCTCATATAGTACTACTCTCTCTCTCTTACACTAATGCATGCAATGCATGTTTATCTCTCTCTATATAGCAATATCTCAACAATTGGATGAATTCAGAGTTATTTTAGAACAATTTCGTAGACTAGCAATCTCCTAGAACAATTTCATAGACTAGCAGTCTCCCACTCTATTAGAAAGAATGTTGAGTAGGGAACACCAGGAAAGATTGTACACAAGTGAAGATATCCGTGAAATTGAACCTTGATATAGTGTTAAGCAGAACGTTTACGAAGGACCTTGAGTGGGCGAATCCATGTTCCTTAATTCCTTTAATGGGTAAACCTCCCATATTACGTACAACCTTTCATTCTGTGTACTGAAGCCAACAGGCAGGTTCTGGCTATGTGCTTGAATCCAGGTTTCATTAGTGCTTTTAGGAATGCGCATTTCTCCTAGGAAGCGGCCTCATATCCATGCTTGATAGGTGAGTCATGTGACTTGTTTTTTTCCCTTTTGAAACTAGAATTCGGGATCACCTCATCAAGTAGGTAGTGTTCCCATCATCTTGTGACTTGTCTTTAATTGGCTTTTGCGCCATCCTTTTAAGGTAATCCTCGCTTGTTCTCTAGCTAGGTCTTTAGTGAGCAGATCCACCATGTTTTGGAATAACCTCACATAATCCAATGCAATTACTCCTCCATTGAGAAATTACCTTACTATGCATCATGTGTTTAATTTCTCATTGTATGTCTTATTCTTCGCCCTATAGAGAGTGGCTTTACATTCACATTATATGGAGATTTTGGCAACTGGCTTTTGAAAAAATTATCTATCAGTAGGTTCCTTACTCTCTCTTAAAAAAATTCCTTTATCACTTACTTTCTAGCCATTGCCAAAGCAATCAATTCCGATTCTATGGTGGAGCTCAAAAAGCAAGACTGCTCCTTTGAACCCTATTTATTAGCTGCTCCACAGAAGTGAAAAATCCAACCAGTTGTTGAGGCTGATTCTAAATCAGAGTTCCAGTTGGCATAGCGCATCCTTCCATGGTACCCTTGAGATACCTCAAAACTCAATAAATTGCAACCAATGCTCATGAATTGTGTTATTGGTAAATCAGCTTTAGTTTACCAATAGTCAATGCTACATCAGTTCTAGTTTAATTTACAACATAGTTAGACAATCAGTGACATTTGCATACTCCAACTGTGATAAATACTAGAATCAATGGGTGTCGATATTGGCTTGCACTCAAATTATTTAAACTTTTTGAGTACTTACTCCATGTAATGTACTTGTGACAATGCAAAGTCATTGTGACTTCTCACAATCTTGATTCCAAGAATCACATCAACATCCCTCATATCCTTCATATTAAATTCATATGACAACATTTCCTTGGTTTTATGTACATATGCAACATTAGAGCCAAATATTTAAATGTCTACATATCAACCTATAATAACCATGGTAAACTGAAGGTTTCAGATGTGCACATTTATCAAAGTCACAAATTGAAAATCCATGCAACAAAATCACTATCAATGTTTCAAAAAATGCTAGGCGGCCTGCCTGGTGCCTGATACCCAGGCCGCTCAGAGCTCGAGGCACCCTGTGGTGCCCTGAGGTGAAAGGTTTTTAGAAAACGACATATACGTGCTTTTCAAGTGTTGTTTGATACCAGTTTCCAAGTGTTGTTTGGCGTTATAGAGTTCATCTCACTTACTGAGCATTTCGTGATGACATGGCCTCTTGGAATTATGGATAATCTTCCACTAGAAAAGTATAGAAATCGGGTCCTAATGAAGTTTCGTTCGTAATTCTCTTACTTCTATTAGGTTGTGGATCCTGTTGTTGTCTTGGAAATCATTTTCCACATTTTCTAGCTCATGCTCATAATCATGGTTATTTTATACTTTTCAAAAACTCATTTTCAAGAAATTATGCATCTCTATATTCTAAAATCACATCAGGTTCGAAGTCCAAATAATTGTATGCTTTACTAATTTTCAACATAATCAAGGCATTCTCACCTAATGGTCTTAAGCCCTGATTTGGTTCTCCTAAGATCAAATAACTTTACATAAGCAATGCACCCTAACGCTTGAAGATAACCCAAATTGGATTTCTTGTTTTCTTCAAAGTTCATAAGAAATGAAATTTGTTTTTTTCGATAGTGTGAATTCAAAATATAACATGCAGGGACCAAGGCCGTCCCAACAAGTTAGGAAGTAAACGACAACTCAAAAGTATGGCATTTACCTTCTCTACTAATGTTTGATTTTTCCTTTTTGCCAAACCGTTTGTCGTGATGAATAAGGGTTAGTGAGTAGGTGTACGATGCTGTTTGTTTCACAAAGTTTAGAAAATTCCTCAAAGCAATATTCACGACCCCTATCGCTCCTAAGTATTTTCATTTTGTGCTCAAAATTGATTTTCAATTTCTGCTTCAATAATTTTGAATTTCTTTAAAGCTTTATCTTTGGTTCTAAGCAGGTACACAAACTCCTATCTTGAGTAATAATCAATATTTGTAATGGAGTGTTTCTTACTTCCATGCCTTACGATATTCATTAAATCACATACATCAGTATGAACTAATTCTAAACTTTAGAAACTCCTTCCTACCAAAGGAAATTTTTTTTAACAATCTTAGATTGCACACGCACATTACATAAGAGGAATAAGATGCATTTTCGTGACTAATATTCAGTTCGTCCATTTCAAGCATATCCTTTGCTTACGAATGTCCATTCTTCGACGAGATTACCCTACTAGATTCTAACGTAAGCTTGGACTATGCTTTACTAAGAGAGAGGCTGAAATAGGGTTCTTCTGAACTTCTAGCGCATGTAGCACATCCACCAGGTTGAGGACCTTCCGAAATTTTAATTCAATTTTCACCGCCTCCTTCCTTTATAACTTTAGCACAAGATGAGTTACCTATGAAGAGTATGTTCTCATCTTGCACTATTTCGTAGGTTTTAAACATGGTTCTATCAATGGATGCATTATTGGTGGCACCCGAGTTGTCTCAACAATTCTTCTCAAGTTAGGGTTAATTGAAAAATCGTGGCGACAAGCTTCTCTTCTTTGATCTCATTTATTTGGCGCTTTTGCTTCTGATGCCTACAATACTGTATCTAGGGGTGGCAACGGGTCGGGTCCGGCTGGATCCGGATCTGGACCCAGACCCGAATAGTATTAGGGTCTAGGTTTTGGACCTAGACCCGACCCTTCGGGTCCAAAAGTTGGATCCATACCCGTACCCATCGGGTCCGGGGTCTAGTTGGGTCCATTGCCACCCTCACTATGAGCTTCTTTTTTTTTTTTTCCCTTTTTTTACCATTATATATCAGTATTATTGGCAACAAGGGTACAATCATCCGCCATTAGATTTTAAGCTTTCTGATTTATCGTTTAATAGCTGAAGATGACTATGAGTTCTTATTGTATACGATCTTTAATATACCCAAACGAATAGGGCTTGAATTATTTTATCTCCAACAATTTACGGGGTTTGGTCCAACTAGACCCAGACCCAAATAGTGTTTGGGTCCAGATTTTGGACCCAGACACGACCCGCAGGGTCCAAATGTTGGACCCATACTCGGACCTTGTCGGGTATACCCTGTGGGTCCCGGATCGGGTTTGGGTCCATTGCCACCCCAAATATCCCATAACCAGGTTTACTACATTGACAACGATTTTTGTTTTCTCCTTTTGGTTTCATTTCATGGTTCTTACATCATTCTTTTGTGGCATACTTTGTACTCTTATGCTTGTGATTTTTGTTTTCATTCTTTTTATGATATGTGCCTCGGGTTGCAACTCGAAGACTCAAACCCCTTCTCATGCATATCATGGAGTCAAGTATCTTTTCCTTATTTGAAGATGTGCACGAGTTGCTCGAAGGTCATATCTTCCAGTTTGTGCTTCTGCGTGCTAAGAGGTTTTCTTCAAGGTGATGGAATGTTACAGTAAGCACTGTGACTTGGAAAGATTCGTCAAGCTTCATGTTCTTCATAAAGATTTAATTGGTTATAAGTAGAAGTTATTGCACTAGGGCAAGAAAAGACTTATTGTCTACCATTTTAAAATCTAACAACAATTAACACGAGACTTAAAAGGCTTGTTGTCTACCATTTTAAAATCTAACAACAATTAACAAGAAACTTTCTTTTTCACCGGCATCTGCAAGCTATATTTGTTTTTCAAAGCTCGCCAAAGCGCTTTAGTGGTCGGTGCTGATGAGCATAGATCAAAGAGCAGGTCAACGAAGGCATTGAGACGTGCCTGCAGTCAAAGCATCGGTTGTAATATCTGAGGAACCTATTGGTGGTGGACATACGTCATTTAACACAGTGATTTTAATGGAGTTGAGCAAAAACATGAAGCTTTTGTTGCCACCTCTTGAAATTTGATCCCTCAAAACAATCAAGCTTGGTCAAGTCTTGATTCATGTACTGCAAAGATGCCATATCAAGCTTAGTTTTTGTTGGGGAGAATCTCTGAAAATTGTTGAGGTGAACATTAAAATTATAAAAGCACAAATGCTCGGGAGTAAGTGGATGAGCCTTCACTTGATGAAAGAAAGCTATGCATCTAGAGAAAGAAACTAATGGAAGTAAATATGTTGAAATTTGAGAGGAGAATGCTTCAAAGAAGGAATTCATGGGAAGATAAGAGGGATTAGAGAACGAAAAAAAAGTGTTAGACAAATGCATATTCTCCATTGTGCTCAAGAGCTCTTTTTTGGACCAAGAGAAGTGGTTAGTACCTACATAGGTGACAGAAGTGGTAAAAAAAAGATGTGGGTGGAGGCTGAACATTTTCTTAGTCAGAGAATGGATGTATCAGTAGGTTGCATGGCCTTAACTATTAGCTCGTAATTTTTATTAAACAAAAACTCTTGAGATTTTACTTTCAATGTTATGCCTACCTTTCAATTATGTAAATTCTTAAACCAATACATGCAAGTGAATGTGTAATCCCCTAAATGTTTCTCGTTGTGCGTCAATTTATCTATCTCTGAATCAATTCACATCAAGATTTACTAAGTTCGAAAATATTTTAAAACGATTTCATAGACTAACATGGTACATGTTGTGTGTTGTTTGAATACTACATATAGGCCTCCAATATCCATTATCAATGATGGTGGTGGAGGTGAACCATTCCTCCACTTTGTTGGTTCATCTCCACTATTGGTTATTGTGAGTAGATGATGGAGACCACATGTGGTAGAGTACATTTTCTAGACTTCCTCTTTTTGTTTAGCTAGAATTCAAACTTGAGAGAATGAGAATGGGGAAATGTTATAATGTGAGTGGGTAGGGGAGCTTAATGGCCTCAACATGATTTCTGACCTAGCTAATTGATGCGGTCTTGTATTCAATATGCAAGAATTTGGTTACTTCCCTTTTGGCTTGGTGTGAATTAATTTGAGAGTTCGCAACTTCTTACCATGACTTCAAGTGGTAGAACTGGGCCATCTCGGATTTTTGTATGGAACCTCAATCTGTTATTTCCAACATCTTTTTTTGTGTTTTGGTCAGAAGTGTTGGGATCTCCCAACTTATTTGGCGATCCCGCTCTAGAATCTCGCTTCTGTTAGGGATCTTAAGCCCCACTATTTGGGATCTCAATCCCACCTTAGAGACAAACATAACGACTAAAATGATGATTTCCAAGCCGCCTAGTGTTGCAGGCCTACTTTTAATGTAGTTGCATTGTTTGCTGGCTATAAACAAATAGATCCCTAATTTAAAGAGTACGCATAGTCCTAGACTATATATACTCTTTAAGGTTAGGAGCAAGATCCCCAAAAGGTTAGGATCGAGATCCCAAAAGGTCGTGATTGAGATCTCCTAAAGGTTGGGATTGGGATTCCTAAAATTTTGGGATCTCGATTCCCCTATCATATGCATTGTAGGAACAACACTTCCAACCACAGGGATCTTCTGCCTTTCATAACCCCTCAAGTCCCAATACGTATCACAAGAACTATGTTTTTTCTTGTCAATAAGAGCCTCGTACCCAGTAGCATGTCCTACAATGGATTCAGCTTGTATGAATCAGGGCATAAAAACTCTTCTCAAGTTGAAAAAACTCATTCTACTTGTTAGATAAGGAAGTTCTAAAATGAAAATCTGAGATTGTATCAAAGTATTTCCTTATATATAGTTTTCTAGGGTAATTTGATGGTGTTATGTTCCAATGTGGTGGATTTTGGTAGTTGGTTTTGGCAATGAATGAGTCGGCTACCACGTTTTGAGTTTTTGAACTGCTATGAATAGGTATCCTTAACCCATATTTCACTGCAATCATGCAGTTATTATTAGGGAAAGGTTTATATACTTCTCCTACAGCCTAGAAGATTTATGCTTCCCCTACCATCCAGCCGTCCAAGTTTGATCGAGAGAGCCACTCACCGTTTGATCTTAGATCTGACATCTCAAAGTATTTTATTTTTAGTTTTTTTTATACAAATTGTATGAATATGAAATTTGGAACGTGCCATCTTCTCATTGGGGTGCACCTATAAAAAATATTAAAAATAATTTTTCGATAAAATATAATGACCAAAATACCCCTTGAAACTTTCAAAAGTATTTTAGTCATTTTATTTTATTGAAAATATTTTTTTTCATATTTTGGCTAGTGCGAGTTTAATAGAGGATTGTACGTACAAAATTTGGTGTCAAAATAGTTTATAGAAAAATTAAAAATAAAATAGTGTAGAGATGTGACATTGTGATTGGGGCAATCTTAGCCCTCCATTCAGAATGGACGGTTGGATAAGGGGAAGTATATCAGTTTTATGTTGTAGGGGAAGCATAGAAAGCTTGCCCTTATTATTATTTCGGGATACTAAGGGTGTTTTGGAGTTTCTCTTCAATCAAGAATGGCTTGAGCATTTTGTAGCTTGCGCATGTGCGGCCAAGGTTCTTGGCATGCGTCGGCAATCTAGGACACAACATACATATTTGCCACTTTTAAAACAAAGGCCCTTCTGCTTGGCTTTTTTTTATTCAAACTTAGATATAAAATTCTTAGTGTCACTTAAAATCCCACTTCTTTGCCCCTCTAAATGATGTACATAGGTATCTTGTTTCAAATACGAAATTTTGAGATTGATGTTTCAAACATGTGTCTGTGCCTTATGCTGACACTTGTATCATGTACTTGTAATATAGCTTCTGGATTTATATGTTCCCTCACTTCTTCTATGAAATCAAAAAGTAACTCTACTTGTGGTTATGTAGATATTTACTTTTAGGTGATGGACATGCAAAGCTAATTAAGGAATATATTTATATTTGTAGTTGACTATGAAACATGAAGTCTTAATTTTTGTGCTATCCTTAAAAATTAAGGAAACTTGTACCATGATTGTCAGATAATTATTAAACAACAAATGATATGTTGATTATTATTGTCAATGTTTAAAAGTTCAAATGATTAATATCTTAATCTATTGGCATTTCTTTCCCTTTTTTGGCCTAACCAATGGGTTTGTATTGTCCATGGGTGAAACCTTTTGAGAGAACCAAATGATTGCAAGTAATTTCTAGAGTTCCTCACAAATTTAAACTTTAATAGCTGTTTAAAACGAATCCTGGCACCAGCCTGCTTTGGAGGAGAATTTCAAGGGAAGGGAGTATTTTTTAGTATGTTTAATAGCCGACCCCATTAATTGGGAAAAGGCTATGATGATGATGATCGTCCTAGGGTATTTTGAAATTAAATTAAAAGCTATGGGTAAAGTGTCATTGTTCATCTCTCATGGGTAATTTGATAAATTTCCCTTTAAACAATTCGGAGCCTGTTCTACATTGGTGGTGGCAACAAGGAAAGTGCTATAAAACTTATGCAATGCTCAACTAACAAAGCACAAATTCAAGAGTATTTTGTAACAGGATTATTAGACACTAACCAGCCCCATGCACTTTCTTATCTTTGAAGTTGGGAGTACATGAAGCCCCAAAAATATCACCCTATATGAGGTTGAAAGCATGAGAATGTCTGACCACTTAGAGCTGTCAACATTAGTAAAGGAAAATTTGGTTCTTATCAGGTTTAGAATCTCAGGAGGTGTTTTTGCATTATCATTGAAGCAATCCGGCCCAAGCCTAAGCCCAATTGTTGCAATCATCAATGCCAACCAATCAAAGCCCAAGCCCCGTTCCTAGTCCATTTTACACTTTGGTGAACTAATATTGTGTGGTTATGAATAAAAATAATAGGGGAGTTCTATTTGTATTTGTGCTTTTGCTATTTGCCCCACCATCAGCACTTAGAGCTATGAAGACTTTCCACCCATGTACATCAGATGGCCTCAAATATTATCCAGTTTAGAATAATGTTTTTGTACTTCCCTATGCCAATTTTCCATGTTAATTAAAAAAGTTTGAATATCAAATAGATATATAAAGAATCATGCATGTAGAAATAGGCATGGATATTCAACTTCAGCTGTCGTTGGGAGGATATGTCTGATATCATTCCTGAAGAGTAGATTGATAAATTGTGTCTGTTTTGTGTATCAGGTTGGCTCTGATATCTCAGTTCCTTCTCCAATGGCGATAAGTGCAGATGCTGATAAGGTATTTATTAGGTTTATAGGGATTTCATGTTATTTTTTTCCTTGCTATTCTTTTTGCTACATGGTAGGAATACAGGTTGATTTACTGTTTTTATACATTTTCTTGTAACTTAAAACAGTTTAGTACCTTCTAACTGATTAGTAGATTAATATCTAGACATGTGATGTTCTCGATTCAACTTTGTAATTAATTTGGGATGATGAAGATTTATATTTGAACATGTTGGGATTTTGGGGAGTGGCTGAAACATTAAATGGTTGAAATGTCCCTTCAAAATTTTAGAAAAAGCTGGTTTAAGGCTAGACCGGAAATCCATCATGCATAAAATTACTTTCGGAAATAGAATGTAGAATTCTCCAAAGAAATTTCATTGTATAATATATTTTTTATTGGTTATATAAAATTAATGCTAGAAATAACAGTTAAATAAATTATATTTTTACCCATAAGGTAATAATTTACGCGCAAAAAATTTAGAATAACTGTAATAAACGTTAAACCCTTCATGATTCATAATTACTTGGGTTCATTTTCCATTTTGATGCTTTTCTAGCAACACATTGGTTGACAAGTACATGTAGCTTCAAAACTGTTTCTGCATATTGCTCAGCTGCTTACATAATTGATTCATTTAGTTTGTAATGGCATTAAAATGGAGTTAGCAGTATTCCGGTACCAGATATTGAACTGGTTAAGATTTGAACATTATTTTGTGATGTATCAACTATGCCAGAATCCTTTTAAAATGACATCCTTTATGCTTGTGATTGTTTGAGCTGATTACAGTTTTGTTGTTCCTTTAATCTCAATCACAGTGGGACTCATTGCATTGTTAAAATCTATACTGTAAGGCATCATGCTGGATATGATAGAAATAATGACTGCCACGCATTTCATTGATTGAGGTTTGCTAGGTTTGAACCATACGCAACTGCGATGAAATTTAAATGGAAAAAATTGCTGTACTTCCTCCTCTCTTGCAGTCAGCGGCCCATCTCTCTCTCTCTCTCTCTCTCTCTCTCACTCACACACACACGTTGAACAATGCAAGGAAAGCCTTGGCACTTTCCTGCACCTGGCCAAGAGAAAGAGAGAGAGCTCAAGGCTGCCTCTCCCTCTCTATATAATTCACGTGCAAAGTGCAATATAGATAAGAAAGGCTCCTTCTCAGGGTATGATTTAGAAGATGGGCTGTTATGGTTTTTTTAATAGTGTTTCCAAGATGAGGATATTCTAGTGTCTCCCCGATGCTCCGCACTGAGGCTGGTGTAGTGTGTTGACACTTGGATACCATTTAATGATACGGTCCCGACACTCAACTGTATGTGTCAAATCACATCGCTATTAGTTAGTAGGATTGACATGCCTAATAGAAGTGTCATATAGCATAATAAAGATCTATTGTTGAACAAATTTTATTCTCTAGGAGGTTTGTGGTTGGAATCATGTGGCTTGCAAGCATTTTTGTTCCCATTAAGTTTTAATAATAAAAAGGTATAGAAATGCTCGCTGTAGGAATAAAACCACTTCCTTATTTCTCCATAATGTTATGTTCGCCATCTTATTATCACTCGTTGTATGCATTAAAAGTGAAAACTAAGTTATATGTGAGAGCTAATATTTTATTAGTTGTAAAAACATGCTCACAAGGGGATTTGGACTCCTGCCGCCATATGTACGTTCACCATTGTAAGGTCTACCACCGTCCCATCCATGTACTTGGTATTATAAAACGGAAAACTATAGTACCTATTCCAAAATACAATCCTTTATTTATAAAAAATAAATGGGATACAGATGAATCTTGTATTGGCTTTTGAGGCCAGCATACTGGATACCTGTGGTACTTGTTGACGCCAACACCTGTGAATGCATGTAATACTGAGATATTCCAAATACAGTGGCTGCTCAATAACAATGTTTTCGGATCCCGATAATATACTGCATTGCGGATTGGTTGTTATTCTCAGGATTTGTACCCTCACCATATATTTGGTTCCTCTAAAAGATGTTTCATCCTTTTTCAGATGGCACCAAAACAAAAGATAAGAATCAAGCTTCGGTCTTATTGGGTTCCCTTAATTGAGGACTCATGCAAACAAATAATGGATGCTGCTAAGACAACCAATGCGAAGACCATGGGACCTGTTCCTCTCCCCACAAAGAAGAGAATTTATTGTGTTCTCAAATCTCCACATGTTCACAAAGATGCTCGCTTCCATTTTGAGATCAGAACACACCACCGTCTCATTGATATACTCTATCCAACTGCTCAGACCATCGATTCTTTAATGCAACTTGATCTCCCAGCTGGGGTTGATGTAGAGGTAAAGCTTTGATTATTATTTTTTCTTAGAAGTTAGGCTCAGATTATATAGTCACTGTAGCTTTCTTGTAAACTATTTGATCACCCTAGTGCAGGAAGATAATTTTACTCGAGGATATTATGGTTTCACAATACATATATGCAGCGAGAGAGAGAGAGAGAGAGAGAGAGAGAGAGAGAGAGAGAGAGAGAGAGAGAGATGCATTCCCATCTATTTGTGGGTTCTCATTAGCAAAAGGTAATGCATGGTGGATGTTCTCTAACAGACATTGGATATCCAAGTGAGAAAACTGACATAAAATAAGTATATTAGTAGATGTGTGTACGTGTGAATTCTCTCAAACATGCAATTGAATGTGCAAGTGGCCACAAAACATGGTTATGTATGTAGTATGTATGGGTGCATCTATGTGCTATTGCATGTGTATACATGATCTCATAGTTCGTTAGGTGATATATGGAAACATCCTTCGGAGAAGTCTGTTGGCATCTCTTATGATCTATGTTTGATACTTAATAATCTCTAATACTCTATGAATAGTTTGTTTTAGGAAGGATAAAATGCCCAAGAATAGTGGCAGATTTTAAATGGTTAGCACCACAAAAGCAGCCTGTAAAGCGTGTTTGATAATTGGAAGTTGTCTCGCAGAGTTAGAGGAGGTGGCTTTGGGAGCTGCTTCTTCCTTCAGTCAAACAGGCTTGTTAATTAATTTTGAAAAGGAGTTTATATTGCTTTTTTGGGTCAAATTTTTTTATTGGCTTTATTTTTGACAGAAAATGCCAGTGAGAGATGAGGAATCTCAGTCACTTTCCTTGCTGAAGAAATTTTGATATTTTAATATTTTGAAGGATATTTTTATAATTTAATGATAAATAATAAAATATGTTCACCAAATACATAAGTTATACTCTATTGAGCTTTGATGGGAAGATATATAGAATAACATTTTAAGTGTATGGATGTATTCCGATTTTGTACTTCTCAATGTTCAGTGTCGTTCATAATTTTTGCACGACTGAACCTACACCTTCTTGCTAGAGAGAGCGAGAGAGAGAGAGAGAGAGAACATTCTCTGCCATAGTTTCTATAATCCTTCTATTTTCATAAACTTGTTATTTTTTTAACAATAAAATAGAATGATTGGATTATTTTTCGAGAAGGATTGTATACAATGAGACTTTTTACCTTTAGTACATGGAGGTCACAATTACTTATAACTGTTTGATATGAAATTTGATAGCTTGGATGTGTTATAAAGTTCAAGAAATTTTTTTTTGAATTTTGTCCTTGATCAATGAAATAAATGCAACCTCTCAATTTTACATCTAATGATCAAGATTAATTGTGACCTCTTGTATCAAATGTAAATGGTCTCATTATATATTTTATCTCATGTGAGAAATATCAAATTCTTTTTTTTGGAAGAAAAATATTAAAACTAGAAATACCATATTATCGTCCTATCAAAGTGAGTTCGCGACTAATGAGTTGCCTGGTTTGAGACCCAAATTACAAATAGCGATAGCTAATATTTGCATGATTAGAAAATTTGATTCGTTGAAAGAAGGAAAAAGTGTTTAATGCACATGGTTGAGTTTTGGATTGTCAGATCTTAGTATTTAAATATTCAAGATTTAATTTTTAAACGATTGTATACAATGAGACCACTTACCTTTGGTGGTTACAATGAGTTAAAACCATCCAATGTGAAATTTAATCGTTTGAATGTGTCACAAAGTTCAAAAATTTTTTTGTTGAATTTTGAGTTTCGTTAATGAAACAAGTGCAGCCACCATTAATTGTGACCACCTTGTAAACAATCAATTTAAGGCGTACCTTCAAATTTTATCATAACATATAATTTTGATGTATAATATTATTAAGATTATCTCAAATTTTATTTTAAAATCAAATTATAAAAATTTTAAACTTTAAAAATATTAAAATCAAGTAGATCCATAAACACATAAAAATATTGAAAATGGACGGTCTAGATAATGTGTTATGAGATGCATCATTTTTGGGGATCAAAATCCTTTTTTCTTTTCATAGTCATACACATCCATGTTGAGATGAACCATTAGAGGGTTTTTCCACATTAAAACGACCTTTATCAATGGATTTTTGAGGTGCATCACCTTGCAATCTTATACGAACTTTTCCCTTTAAAATACTTGTGGGAATTAACAATTTGAAAACAAAACTGCCTGCGCATAACAACTTATGTGGTTGATACTTATGCACCTGGATATATGCTTTTGTCACGCATCTTGCAAATAAGCCTACGCAGGTTATGGAAAGGGGTTAAGATTGTGGTGTGTAGCACCTCACATTCTAGTCACTGCGTTGTGGTTTTTATTCTCATCATCAATATTATCCTACTAATACTTTCAAACAGCTAACTCTTAATTTACTTGAAAAAACAGGTAGGGGTTTATCTTATCCACTGAATTACCAAAAAAAAAAAAAAAAAAAAACTGATGCAGGTTGTTTCTAAATTGCGTTTACTTTACCATCAATAAATGAAATAAGAAAAGAACCAGAGAAATGCGTTTTACTTTTACTATAAATGAAATAAGAAAAGAAAACAGCGTTTTACTTTTACAATAAATAAAATAAGAAAAGAACTAGAGTAACGCGTTCCACTTTTACAATAAATGAAATAAGAAAAGAACCGGAGAAATTATCCAGAAAAAAATGTCTTTTACAATAATGAAATAAGAAAAGAAAACGGAGAAATAACCCAGAAAAAAATGTTTTAAGTGGATAAAATTGTCAAAATGTGCCTTTCAAAGCATGTTATAACAAGCTGGAGCATGGTACATGCATCGTATGGGGGCAGCAATTTAAAAAATCACGGAGTCAACTTGGAGTTGTCCTACTAAACTTGAGATTGGGCGCCAGGTGAGTCTGCTTTGAGAAACACCAGAATCACCCCAAATTGGTTTTGAAGCTTCGAGAAACACTAAGAATCACCCCAAATTGGCCTGAGGATTTGGAATTTCACACCTTGTGAGTTGGGCCTGAATCTCATTTTAGAAAGGCTGCTGAGGAGCATGCTTAGTGCACCCTGAGCAAACTTATGTCTTGGACCAAAAATATTTTTATGTTCTCCTACCACTACTACATATAAACACCATGTGGCCCGCCCTTAGAATATATCTTTTTATAACTTCAGAATCCAATCCCTGCAAATCCATTTCCACCAAAAAACCTGAGCAAATTTGAATGATACTCTGGTTCATTGGATTGTATAGCAAAAGTTCAAAAGCCAAATATAGAAGTAAAAGTGGAGATTGCGTTTGCTGGATAACAAACACTGCAAAGGACCTTGTTATTGAGAGGTTTCAAAATTCAAACAAAACTCGATTCTTGGAAATGTGGGTATCTGTCCTTTGGTGACAAAATCACAGCGGCATTACCACCCTACTACTTTTCCATACTCAAGCCACCTATAGTGATATATAGGATGGAAGGGATGATGAAGAATGTCCTGTAAATTTTGGCATAGAAGGTAAGAATAAGTTCCATTTCGTTAGTTGGAATGCAGTATGCACATCGAAGAATCTAGGTGAATTTCGCATTCGAAGATTGAAACAAATGAACGAGGCCCTGCAAACTAAATGATGTTGGATGTTAGCAATGGGAAGCCTAACGTTATGGAAAGTTGCCCTTTGAAATGCAAACATGATTCATTTGTGAAGAAGTTGTCCAAGAAAAAAAACAGCCTCTGATATTTAGAAAAAAGATGCCTGTAGACAAACATAAATTTAGTGGGAGTGTGGTCCTCTTGTGGACAATACTGGGCAAATGCTATTTGCCCATATTCGGACTAGACTTGACGTACTATGCTAGCCAAGTTTGGAAAAACCCACAATACCTGGGCATAAGGATCTACCAAGAAGGATTTAGTAAGTTAACCCTTGATGAGGTCGGAGTATGCCTAGATGAGAGCCAAAAGACTGTGTGGCCCTTACATATGATGAATAGCCTTTAGAAACAGGACTAAAACCTCATCGTTATATTCGATTCCCATCAAAATTAATTAGTTTTAATTAATTTTATGATCTATAATTTTTAGAATATTTATTTGAATTTTTTGTGAATCTTCTGATATTTTATTTTTGTCATTTGGATTTATGAATTACAAAAAATTAATTTTCTAGTGTTGTAAATAAAATATAAGATTTAAAAATGAGAAAATATCTCGATACCCCTTATTTTTAGGTTTCATTTCACAATAGACCCAATGTTTTAAAATATACCTTGGGACATAAAAATTGTAGATTTTATTTCTTGTAACCCTCTGAGCTACTTTAAACTTGTTTTTTTTGGCCAAACAAATTTAAAAAGACATGCACTTTCAAACAGCCATCCTCCCAAAGTTCTCTCTTTCTCTCTCCCCGTACCCCTTCTCTCTCTCCATCTTTCTCATCTCTAATCCCTCACTCTCTCTCCTCTAGCTCTCTCTTCACGTTTCCATCTCTCTCATCACTCTCACTTCACGTTCCCATCTCTCTCCCATCACACTCTCTCTCTCTTTATGTTTCCCATCTCTCTCCTATCACTCTCTTCTCTTAAATACTCTCTCTCCATCTTTTCCATCTATAATCCCTCACTCTCTCTCCTCTAGCTCTCTCATCACGTTCTTATCTCTCTCATCACTCTCTCTTTCTTCACGTTCTCATCTCTCTCCCATCAGTCTCTCTCTTCACATTTCCATCTCTCTCCTCTCACTCTTTTCTCTTAAATACAAAGTATGTATACGGAGAGAAAGAGAGGTGTTTAGATAAACACAGGAAGACAGAGAGGTGTTGGGTAGTTAGAGGTTACCGGGACGAGATAGGTGTTTGGATAAACATAAAAAGAGAAAGAGAGGTATTTGGATAAACACGGGAGGAAAGAGATGCTTGATGGTGAGAGGTTATCGAGAGGAGAGAGAGAGGTGTTTAGATAAACACGAGAAGAGAGAGAGCGGTGTTTGGATAAATACGGGGAGAGAGAGTGTGTGAAACACACAGCAAGAGAGAAATTTGGGGTATATAAATGAAGAGAGAAAGGATAGGGTTTAGAAATAGTATGTCTTTCTCGCATTTGTTTAGGTTAAGAAATAGGTTTAAAGTGGCTAGGGGGTTAGAAGATATTTTTTGAAACCTTGGTTTTATTAAGAAAAAAGATCTAAAAATAGGGGATATAAAGATATTTCCCCTTTAAAAATTCTAAATAAAAATATTTTCTAAAATTATGTGGAACCCTCAATAAATATAAGAGCCCAATTTAGAACATGTGGGATTGTGTGGGTGAGGCCTACGTGTGGCCACTAAAGAGTGGCACGCCCCACTCATAGGTGCTAACTTGTTCTCCAAGATTGGGCGATAGTTATCCCCTTGTCTGTTGGCTTATTTTTTGAATATGGCCAACTTGCATGATAAGATTAAATATTTGAATCAAGATTGCTTAATCCAAGAAATAATGATTGGATATACTAAAATAGAAAGTAAGACATATATTTTATTCATTTAAAGATTTGATGAGAATAGATCTAGGAAAGGGAGGATAAGGCTCTACCTCATCTCTTTGAATCTTGATGGTGAATCAAGGAGATTGATCACTCAAATCTCTCACCGATCAAGTTACCTTAAATTAACTGTTAAGATTTGACTATACGAATTGAGGCAAACCCCAAGACATAATAAATCTATATAAAGAGGTTCTCCCACCTCATAAAATCTCTATACCTATTTTGTTTTCTCTATCTAAGGGTTTATCTCTCGCTCTCAAAGATCTCTCTATAGGTGGCACGCCCCACTTAGGGCTTCAAGATCTCTCTTAAGTTAAAATCTCTTTCAAACCAAAGGGGCACGTTCAAGTAATCTCGGTCAAGCCTGGGGGGTATGCACAAGTAATCTCTCTCTTGTTTCTAGGTGGCACACCTAAGATTAGCTCGTGGTGGTTTGATTTTTGGTTAGCAAATGGGAGGATCCCCTAGTAGATGTTTTCCTATTTTTTTGATCTATCTCTCTTCTATCCAAATATCAAGTCAAAGGAGCATGAGTTTGGTTAAAGAATTGAGGCCTTAGGTAGTTGGTTCTAGATTGAGATCCATGGCTCCAAAGATGAAACCAAAGTGGCTTATGCAAGATTAAGGTATTGATGACTTAAGTAGTTGCTTTTATATCGAGATCCATATGTCATTGAGAGGGTGTCATGTAGGAGAATCAAGAGACCAATCATAGATCTTGAGCACTATCGAAAGAAAGAGACTTGGTGTGGGGTGTACTAAGCTTGGTTGAGGTAATCTTCAGTAATTTTACTTTTTTAAATATTTATTTGTAACTTGATCTTTTTTTCTCATAAAACAATGAGTTAAGGTTTTGATTTAAAGAATTGTATTCAATAGTGGTAACAAGTGAGAGTCATGTTTTTATTTATTTATTTATTTGTTTCAAGTGTTATTTGTTTGTAATTGGATACTGTGAGTGATCTTGCCGGTGTAAGAATAAGAAAAATAAGAAAATTTTTAATTTATATACATCATGCTTGATCACATAGTCTAACTTTAATTGGTATCAGAGCTAGATCTATTTGCTTCCCTATTTATTTTATTTTACTAATTTTGGTGAGTTTGGAATGAGATATAAGAAAATAAAGGACTTTTGTGGCCACGTGATACACTTCTGGAAGAATAATTGGCAAGTTCAAACACCAAAAATGCACTCTGCAGAGTAATAATAATAATAATAATAATAATAATAATAATAATAATAATAATAATAATAATAATAATAATAATAATAATAATAATAATAATAATAATAATAATAATAATAATAATAATAATAATAATAATAATAATAATAATAATAATAATAATAATAATAATAATAATAATAATAATAATAATAATAATAATAATAATAATAATAATAATAATAAAAACAACAACAACAACAACAACAACAATAACAACACCGTAGGACCATTTTCATAACATGCCAAAGAGGACCACTCTTTATTTTTCGCTTCTTTTTATTTGACCTGCCGGTTGCTCCACGTGGCAGGTTGTTATTCATCTTGTTGGATCCTTGATACATCTATTAACGTTAAATAAGTGCGTCATCTCTCTATGTCATGTGTTGAGGACATATGTGCTATGAGGTGACAACTAAATGTATTACACCTTCCATTAGAATTCCTATTCCAATATCTCCACTTTTATACAAATTGAAGGCCTTAAGAGCACCAGAAGTAACCATGACTGAGACAAATTGAGAACCCAGAGCACCACTTTCTCTCTGTGATGTCTTGACTCTTCGATAGACTGATTCAATGTTGTTATATTTACGATCTTGAAGAAAACCTATGACTAACCATTCGATCAAATGCAGAACCATAAGTCTATGAGGAACTGAAACACATGGCCCATTCTCATCGTCAGTCACAAAGATATCATACTCAACCATGATTTTGGTTTTTCCGACCATTTTCATCACAGTACAGTGAACCAGGCACAGTTGAAGTGGTCTCCATCACTGTTAATTTTTACTCGGCACGGTCTTCTCATACCTTTAGTTTAACACCCTTAATACCAATTTGACTCCGGCAATGATAATAACATATCCATCTTAGAGTGACATATAGGTAAGTGACTTCATTTTCCTATAAAAACATCAATTGAAGAATTAATATTTCTGCATTCAATTGTAATATTGTCAATACTGTAAGTTTTATGTATTTATGCATTTAATTATAATATCTTCAGCAAGAATTTTAGACATTATAAGTGTTATGTACCGATGGCTTTACTTTCCTAAAAAATAGTCCGCTTTTAATAAAATTATTATTTGTCTATTGTTAGGAATTTTAGACACTGTAAATTATAAGAAATAAAAAATTATTATTCTTGTCTATTGTTAGGAATTTTAGACATTGTAAATTATTAAAAATAAAATTATTATTTCTATCTATTGTTAGGAATTTTAGATGCAGTAAATTATTAGAAATAAAATTGATTATTTCTGTCAATTGTTATGAATTCTAGACACTGTAAGTTTTATGTGTAAGTGATCTCATTTTCCTATAAAATAATTATTTGAAAATTGATATTTCTTCTTTTAATAAAATTGTGATATTTTCGTCTACTGTTATGAATTTAAACATTGTCAATTTTATGTATAAGTGATCTTATTATCCTGTAAAATAGTTATTAAAAAATTGATATTTTCGTTTTTAGTAAAATTGTGATATTCCTTTTATGGTTATGAGTTTTAGATATTATAAATTATAGTAATTTCTTTTACAATAAAATTGTAATATTTATGTTTATTCTTATAAATTTTAGATATCGTAAGTTTTATGTGTAAGTGGCTCCATTTTTTTTCTAAAAAATCATTATTTGAAGAAAAAACGTATATTTCTATAATATTCCAAGATATTTCTGCATTTAATTGTGATATTTTCGAAACTGTAAGTTTTATGTACTTCTATATTTAAATGTTATATTTGCAGTATAAATTTTAGATATTGCAAAGTATTTTGTGTAAGTATTATGTACAAATGTTATGTGCAAATGTATATGCAAGTGCATGTGCAGGTGTTATGTGCAAGTAACTACTATGAGTTGCTTCATGTGAATTCATATTAAGGAATTCAAGAATATTTTGAAAATATGATATTATTGTTGCTTGATATCTACGACATTGCTATATGGCCAGCAATTTAACATAATAAAGTCTTTTGAATTTATATGCAAGATACTATGACATAGTGATGTCCCTTGTGACTATATGTATAACATAGAAATATTGTTGCTTCTTGTGATTACATATTAGACATGCTTCTGATAAGATATGTGTACATGACAACTTGCTTCTGATGAGATATGTGTGTGTGGCAACATGCTTCTAATGAGATATGTGTGCATAGCAACATGCTTCTAATGAGATATGTGTGCATGACAACATGCTTCTTATGAGATTTGTGTGCATGGCAACATGCTTCTGATGAGATATGTGTGCATGACAACATGCTTCTGATAAGATATGTATGCATGGTAACATGCTTCTACTAAGATATGTGTGCATGGCAATATGCTTCTGATAATATATGTGGGCATGGCGACATGCTTCTGATAAGATATACATGCATGGCAATATGTTTTTGATAAGATATGTGTGCAAGGTAACATGCTTCTGATAAGATATGTGTGCATGGTAACATGCTTTTGATATGATATGTGTGCAGGGAACTTGCCTTTGATGAGATATCTGTGCCGACAGCTGTAATTTTTCCCTAACTCTCTATGATAGGATGAGAGTTAGTAGTGTGTGTGTTTGGGTGGTCGCTCTCCCAAAATCTGTGTGAGACACTACTCATTGGGACTCCTTTGGTAGTGTAACGCTATCTAGCTAGAAGGGAATATGAGAGGGTTGTGTCTTGCAAGGCTAATGCATATTAAAAGCCCCAAAGCGCCTTGGGGTTGTATGCGTGTATGAGGTACTACACAACGAATTTACCTGTTGGTTGTGCTTCTTCTTGGGGGATAGTAGAAGTTCTAACCTTGGACTCAAAGCCTGGGACCCGAGGTTAGTACTTCTATGGCAGGACTTTTGTTGTTGTGAATGCTTGTTTGATCATATCTGATACTTGATTACAGAAATGTTTAAACTACTAAATTTTGATTATAATTGATCTTGATATGAATCACGTGCATATAGTTTATGTATCATGCTTGTTTTATTTGTCCAGTAAGGAATACATGATATGTGTAAGATTAAAAATGAATCTGTTTAATAGTATGTATTAAAATGTATGAAATCAATAACTTGAATTTTTGCTTATTATGTATTCTTTCAGAAAATGTTGACACTTTCCAATCCTTGATTTTAAGGATAGTGATAGTTACTTACTGAGCAATCAAAGTCATCAAGCTATTGTGAATTTTTTTACAGAGTAATCACAGTCGTATTGTCCGTATGTACAATAGGAGTAGTTTGGAAGAAGTTTGTTGTCATGGATAAATTCACCTTCATAAAGTTTGTCTATCAAAGTTGTGTATATAAGAACCTCATGCTATTATAAGCTGTAAAATAGACTTTGTACAAAAAGCTTTTGAATGATAAATTTGTTTTGGAGCAATATATAGTACAAATTTCGAATTTGTCTTGATCTTTAAGAATAAACTGTCACAACTCAGGAATTTTAATGTTATAAGACCTTGGGCTTGACATTTATCTTTTGAGTACTTCAATGATATTATATATTTTGGAGAGTAGTATCTATCTATCAAATATTAGTGGGAGATCTTGGGGGAATTGAGAGTTATGGACTCATCAATAAAAGGTGTTAGCTCTAACCTTGCAAAATCCAAGAACTGTCGATTAGCTACCGTGAATTTTTTCACCAACCATATGATTTTATTTTTAGCTAAAATTTTAATGGAACTTATTAAATTGAGTATACTTTCAAACAAAAATAGTCTCATAAAAAAAACCCTTATGGTTTAAAATATATTATCAATTTATTGAAGGGTGTGCAAGTGTTGTTTTCTGCAACAAAAACTGTCTCAAAGACTTGAAAATCATAATCTGATTTTCATTCTTAACATAATATTTTAAGGCTTACACTAAGTTTTTAGACTTTCATTTTGAATCTAGTTTCTAATAAAATTTATTTGAGAGAGAAATATATATGGGAAGAGAGGAATAAAAACTTTGGATTGCAGAGACGTCATCCTGAATTTTTTTCAATTTGGTGTATTCTTCACTGTAACATGAATAACTATATTCATCAAACCTACTTAACAGAGTGATATGAGGCTTGTGGAAACATATGTGTTACCATTTTGTGTTTACTTTTAAACAAAATTGGTTTAAAAGGGAAACTCCATGAGGGTAGAGAGAACAAACAATTTTATTAAATAGTGTTCATCTTGGAATTCTGCAATATGATGTATTTTGAGACGTGAATGTCATTTATTTATTTTTTTGAATAAAAATATTATTTGAGATTCACACCATGATGTTATACTTTAATTTTGAGTTTAGTTTTCAATAGAAAAAGTTTTAGGAATAAATTCTTTGTGGATTGAGAGAAACAATTATTTTATTGAGAGGTACACAACTAATTTTATGTTGTAAAAACTATATTGTGACTTGAATGTCACTAAATCAAAGCCTCACTAAATGGTATGATTTAGGGATAGAACTAAGCATTATTTTATATTTTTGAGTCTATTTCAATACTCAAAAAGTTTCAAAGATAAACTCCTAATGAGTTGAAAGATACTGTATTTGTATCATGGGATGCTCATACTCTATTCTGCAGTAAATTAAATGATGTGGCATGTTGAGGCACATCTTTGTACTCCTCATAATGTAAACTCTTTTAGGGGTCATTCAAAATTTTTATAATGTGCCATGAGTATGGTTTATAACAGTAAAACTTTGGAAAGAGGTAATACATTATTGACAAGATATGACACTCTATGTGA
Organism: Amborella trichopoda; assembly: GCF_054954075.1. Classification (NCBI taxonomy): domain Eukaryota; kingdom Viridiplantae; phylum Streptophyta; class Magnoliopsida; order Amborellales; family Amborellaceae; genus Amborella; species Amborella trichopoda. The sequence continues at coordinate 12,908,356 of NC_142345.1, read as the reverse complement.
AGAAGTGAATCTGGGAATTGCGGAATATAGAAGAAACACAATGCATGTGTAAGAACTTTGACTTTTTTTACAATGAAGGGATATGTAGAGATATTTGGTGATAACATGGAAACTCTAAATATCAGTGGGAGAATTAAATTTGTGATCTTTGGAATGATGACATGAAAAAAAATATTTTTTATATATGTATGGGAGAATCCAAAAGGCCGAAGAGGTGGATTCTTCATCAACGTATAAAAGATGATGACCAAGTGTTTCTTCATCAATTGTGTGCTCTTTCAAGTTCACAAAAACTCGTCAGCAAGTAAAAACAAAGAATTAAGAACGCCCAGGTACCACATTACATGATTTTGAAGTATGAAATCTGTCTCACATTACATAATAATGTCATATAATGAAAGATAATTCAATAACCTTTTATTTTATGATTATATTTTGACTATTTATTTATTAATATGTATGGAGTATAAGGACATTAAATGATAGGTGCTAAGAAATTTGAAAGAACCTCTTTTTAATACCCTGAGTTTGAGTATGAACTACTTAAGGAAGTGATGCACATAGAGATGTGGTTTGATCAAAGACAATGAGCCTAAGTATGAAATGCGTGAGATGGGTATGGCTCATTCAAATATGTAAGCACGAAAGGAGTGTTCCGATGGAATCCGTTCTTAGTGACCATCCTCCTAATAATATCCACTAATATGATGTGTTGCATGTGATAACGATCTCATGATAAAGTCTCCATATTTGTCAATAAGAAGTGGTTTTTTTTGTCAAGTTTTGATAACTATTCTTTAGTCATGTTTTATTTTGGATAAAATTATAAGATGGACTTTATGATTTGTTTTGTGGCTGTAAACCTGACTTAGTAAGTAATTAATGGTGATTGTGGTTAAAACGATATATGAAGACTAAGCATGTATTTTTAAAATTAAATTGGATCATTTGTGAAAAACCTAAAGTCTATGTATATGGTTTTGAGAAAACGCCATATTCTTGCGAGATCCACTAAGTATTTAAGAAAAATCGTTTTAAAACTATTATGCTATTTTCTAACTATTGTTAGTGAAAATATACCAAGTCAAAAGTTAAATATTGGGTCTTGAATGTATTTTTGCACATGTGAAAAATGTATCATTAATCTACACACTGTTTTCAAATACCCACATGTCTTAACTCATGTTTTCATAATACCGATTATGTGACATGGTTTTGAGTTCTTTGGAATCCTCAATTACCTAAGACCATGAAGCACATAGCATGTCAAAGGATGGCCATCTTGCTATGTCTCCTTGACATGTGCTGTGTGGATTAGACGACTTGGTTTTGTATGCATTTACAACCAAAAGACTAGTAAAATGGTTTTACGAAACCAAACAGGCATTGAGTTGTTGTTTAGTATGAGACTTGCTATACTATCTCATGACACATGCAGGAAAATGCTGAGATAATATTTCTGATGTGTTATATTTGAGTGAGAGCTATTAACAATCCCACGATTATTTTTTAGCAGCTTGGATATTCAGTTATGCAAGCATCATGTTATGAAAAGATCCAAATAAACTCAATATTTCAATGGGACCACCAGCTTGTGTTTGATGGGCCAGTTGGAATGACATCCTTGTTCACCCATGGAACTCGGATGCGTAGCACTAATTGTATGACTACAGAAGGGAGCAGCTTGATTGAAGAATTGCTTTAAGCCAATGAAGATATGACCCCATAGGATGAGGGTACGTAACGATCTTCTGAGACAACATCTCCATGATTCGCAATGCGATATGAAAGATGGATTACGACCACATTCGGAATGAGATCCGAGCAGCAAAGAGAAAGAGGCGATGCCTCCATAAATCCTTTGTGAAAGGTTTGATGGCAAAAGCCATGATTAATGTAACAAAAGAGAATAAATGAAAATGCTTGAGAGAGAGATTGTAATTGGGGGAATGAGAATATGAGAAAGAGAGATTATAAGGCCTCTAAAGTCCAAGCATGATATATTAGGTTTATGTGACTTTTAAAGGCCTTATAAGAGATTGTATGAGCATTTTATATAGTGAAATATAAACTTAGTATGGATGTGTTCTCTTGTAGACTATATAAGGAAAATGCGATTTCCCGATACTCAGATTATGCTCAATGTGCTTAGCCAGCTGAGTTCGGAAAAACCCAAGATACTTGGGCATAGGGATCTATCGAGAAGCGTTTAATGGGATAGCCCTTGATGAAGTCAGAGTATGCCTAGATGAGAGCTGAGGGATTGTGTGGCCATTGCGTGTAATGAATAACCTTTAAAGACATGACTAAAACATCATTACACGACATGCATCTAGATAACTGTTTTGAGATTCGCCAATGAGGGTGAAGCATGAGAGTCATGGTTACATCATGATTTAGAGGACCTTAATTTTTTGTTTCTAGGGGAGAACCATAAATCTATAAACTGAGATTGCGTCCCCTAGTTTATTAGCTGACTTTGATGGTCCAATCATGAGCCCCTGCAGTGGACTGTGGGTCATGGGAGCTGCTGGGTCAATTAGAGAAACCCAGGTGGATCGTGGTTCGCATTTTAAGGTGAAGTGCTCCCATATATTGATAAATTCTTAGATCTAACGGATCTGATTCCCATCAAAATTAATTAGATTTAAATAATTTTATGATATATGATTTTTAAAATGTTTATTTGAATTTTTGTGAATCTTCTAATATTTTATTTTTGTCATTTGGATTTATAAATTAAGATAAATTAATTTTGTATTGTTTTAAATAAAATATAATATTTAAAAATTTTAAAATAAAATAAAATATTTTCTAAAATTATATGGGACCCTCCATAAATATGGGGCCCCAATTTAGAACATGTGGGAGTGGGTGGGGCCTACGTTTGGCCACCAAAGGGTGGCACACCCCACTCATAGGTACTAACTTGTTCTACAAGATTGGGTGATAGTTATCCACTTGTTTACTTGATCTAAGAAATAAGGATTGAATATACTAAAATAAAAAGTAAGATATATACTTTTTTTATTTAAAGATTAGATGGGAATAGATCTAGAAAATGGATGATAATGATCTTCCTTATCTTTTTGAATCTTGATGGTGGATTAAATGGATTGATGACTCAAATCTCTCACCCCATAAGTCTCATTAGATCGACGGTCAATATTTGGCCCTACAAATTGAGGCAAATCCTAAGGCATAAAAAATTTATATAAAGAGGCTCTCCCATTTCATAAAATCTCTATACCTATTTTCGCTTTCTCTCTTTAAGATTTTATCTCTCTATGGGTGGCATGCCCCACCTAGGGTTTCAAGATTTCTCCCTAAGTTTTCTAAGGGGAGCACACCCTAACCGAAATCTCTCTCAAACCAGGGAGGCACGCCCAAGTAATCTCTATCATGTCGAGGGGGGCATGCTCAAGTTATCTCTCTCTCGTTTCTAGGTGGCACATCCATGCTAAGGTTTGCGTGTGGTTGTTTGATTTTTGGGTAGCAAATGAGATGATCCCCTAGCTAGTAGATCTCTCCCTCTCTCTTTGACATATCTCTCATCTCTCCAAAGATCAAGCCAAAGAGGCTTGAGTAAGAGTAAAACATTGATACTTTAGGTAGTTAGTTCTAGATTGAGATCTATAACAATGTTCAATTAAAAAAAAAAGAAAAAAAAAAGAAACATAGTTCCCACCTGTTACCACTATTGAATACAATTCTTTAAATCAAAATCTTAACTCGTTGCTTTATGGGAAGAGAAGATCACATCACAAAAGTAAAATTGTTGGCGATTACCTCAACCGGGTTTAGTACACCCCACACTGAGTCTCCTCTTTTCGATGGTTCTTGAGATCTATGATCGGTCTCTTGATTCTCTTACATATGGTAAAATCCTCTCAATGGTATATGGATCTCAATCTTAAAACCATCTACCTAAGTCATCAATACCTTAGTCTTGCTCAGACCCATTTGGCTTGATCTTTGGAGCCATGGATCTCAATCTAAAGCCAACTACTTAAAACCTCAATGCCAACTACTTAAGACCTCAATGCCGTAATCTTACTCTAGCACCTTTGACTTGATCTTTGGAGGTATGAGAGATAGGTCAAAGATGGAGGGAGAGATCTACTAGCAAGGAGATCCTCCCTTTTGCTATCCAAAAATCAAACCACCACAAGCTAACCTTAGCTTGGGCATGTCACCTAGAAACAAGAGAGAGATGACTTGGGCATGCCCCCTTGGCTTAAGAGAGATTTTGGTTGGGGTGTGCCTCCCTTAGAATAGCTTGGGAGAGATCTTGAAGCCCAAGGTGGGGCGTGCCACTTATAGAGAGATCTTTGAGAGAGAGAGATACACCCTTAGAGAGAGGAGAGAATATATATAAAGATTTTATTTGGAAGAGCTTCTTTATATAGATTTTCTATGCCTTGGGGATTGCTTCAATTCGTAGGATCAAATCTTAATCGTCGATCTAAGGAAACCCGTGGGGTCAGAGATTTGAACCATCCATCTCTTTGATCCACAGTCAAGATTAAAAAAGATGATCTAGAACTTTATCCTCCCCTTTTCTAGATTTATTCCTATCAAATTTTTAAATAAAAAAAAGTATATATCTTCATTTCTATTTTAGTATATCCAATCCTTATTTTTTACATCAAGCAATCTTGATTCAAAGATATACTAAATATTTCAAATATTCAATCTTATTATGTAAGTTGGCTATACCCAAAAGATAAGCCAACAAACAAGTGGATAACTATCACCCAATCTTGGAGGACAAGTTAGTCCCCATGGCTGGGGCGTGCCACCCTTTGGTGGGTATATGTGGGCCTCATCCAATCCCGCATGTTCTAAATTGGACCCCCATATTTATGAAGGATCTCATATAATTTTAGAAAATATTTTATTTTGTATTTAAAATTTTTAAATATTACATTTTATTTAAGACATTGGAAAATTAATTTATCTTAATTTATAAATCCAAATGACAAAAATAAAGTATTAGAAGATTCACAAAAATTCAAATAAACATTCTAAAAATCATATACCATAAAATTAAATAAAACTAAATAATTTTGATGGGAATCAGATCCGTTAGATCTAGAAATTTATCAATACACGGAAGCACTCCACCTTCAATTGTGGACCACAATCCACCCAACTTTCTCAGACTGACCTTGCAGTTCTCATGACCCACAGCCCACTACAGGGGCTCATGATTGGACCACCGAAGTCAACCACTAGATTAGGGGATGCAATCAAAGTTTATGGATTTAAGGTTCTCCCTTAGAGTAAAAAAATCATGATCCTTCATACCTTCATGCAACTATGACTCTATAGTGGATAGGGGTAATCTCTTGTACGTGTACACGCTTCACCCTTATTGGCAAATCTCAAATGGCTATCTATGTACATGTCATGTGATCAAATAACGACGATGTTTTAACCTTGTCTCTAAAGGCTATTTATCACCCGCACGGGCCACACAGTCCATCGGCTCTTATTTGGGCATATTTCGACCTCATCAAGGCCTAACCCACTAAACCCTTCTCGGTAAATCCTTATACCCAGGTATCATGGGTTTTTCCAAACTCGACTGGTCTAGCACGTCGAGCCTAGTCCGAGTATCGATAAATCACTTTTGCTTAGAATGGTCCACAAGAGGACTATTGTCACACCCCAAGAATTTACAATACTGATATTCCTGAGATGTGACAGTCAAACCATATATATACATTTCTTTTTAGTACAAATTTACAATGACAAATTTTTAAAAAGTAACAAAAGAAAGTTTAAGCACAACTAGAATATCTTCCCAAAGTTGATCCTGACGAGCACACAAATGAAACCGCAGTTATCCTGAAAAATGTTTACCATAGTTTGATGAGTTTGATTACTCAGTAAGTGACCATCATAATCCTAAAAATAATCATGGTTGAAAGATATCAATATTTCCAAAAAGGAGATATATTAACAGAAATGCATTAACAGTTTCACTTCAAAAAATGCATAATTAAGTATAATCCGAATAATTGAAATGTATATAACATTTTAACGGCAGTGCATAATTCAAAGGATTTCATAAAATACTTTACTGACGTCCCAAGTAGATTACTTATACACCCCATCAGCGTCCTGATGGGTCCACTTAATCCCTATCAGCGTCCCAGATAGGTCCACTTAATCCCTGCAGGTCCACTTATACCTCACCGGCGTACCGGATGAGTCCACTTAATCTGTACCGGCGTCCCGAATAGGTCCACTTATACCTCACCGGCGAACCGGACGAATCCACTTGCATACTTAAATTATTTCTAATTCTCTTTAAACATTCGAAAGCAGCAAATATCATGTACTCAACATATCACTGAAATCATTAATATGAATTTCACTGGCACCATTAATAACAGTCACTTTCAATAACATTTCAACCAATCAAATATTTTGGGCTCAAATTTAGAAAGGTAGCAGTTCGTAAAGACATTCTAGCATAATTACCAATCTAATATGTATAGAAAAACTCTTATAGAAATTCAAGATTACGGAATTATCACAATTTATGGGATGTTAATTTGCAAATAAACATTTCACAACAATGCTATAATCAAATGCAAAAATATCAATAATAAGGCAGTCATTTGCACATGAAATTTACAATGTCTAAATATTTAAAAACAGTAGAAAGAAATCTCACAATTTTACTAAAAGCAGAAATATCACATTTATTTCTAATAATTTGATAGTATCATTTTCTAACAATAGACAAGAAAAATAAATAAATTTATTTTTCTAAGAATTTACAGCATTTAAAATTTCTAACATAGATAAAATATCATAATTTTTATTAAAAAGATTATTTTTCAAGATAATGAGGTCGTGTGCGCATAAAATTTATCGCGCCTAAAATTCATGATAATAAGCAGAAATAATTATTTCATTTTATTTTTAAAAAGAATGGATTATTTTTCGAGACAATGAGGTCACTTACATACAAAACTTATAAAATAAAGATCATGGACGGAAATATCACTATTTATTAAAAACAAACTATTTTTCAGGAAGACGATGTCACTTACACATAAAATATTTGAGAGGGAACTTTCGATAAAAATTCGGCTAGAGAGAGGAGTTCACTGTGTTTCAACCAGAGAGAAAAATCTCATAAGTTTCTTAAGATAGGAGTCCTCACCTCTCTGAATTTAAATTCTACTAATATATTTTTTTATTCTTTTATTATGTTACAGGTGTGAGCGTTAGCTTACGCTTGGAACGCCTAAAGCCCACGTCCTTTAGTAGACGTGGCAAGAGCAAGGAAGCAACAATGCTTTTAAACGAAAAGCTTTTAAAAGTAGCGATGGTTCCTAAGGACCATCATGTTCAAACGAATCATCGTGTATTAAAAGTTTTTTTTTTTTTTAAAGTTTAGGATTGTTACAATGTATGTGAGACTTGACTTTTCGATTTATGTGTTGAAACACAAAATATATAAAATTTGAAGACTAAAGTTAAAAAAATGTAGGATATCGTTCTGGCAAATAAAACCTAGATTCCAAATTATATTCCCATATTCCAACCCAACCCAAAGAACGTACCCCTTTCTCCCAGTATTATGTTTTCTTTTTTTTTGAAAAAAAAAAAAATCCCCTCTCGAAAATTTGTGCACTCCCTCCCGCTCTTTCATGAGAGGATAAAGAACCCAACCATAGTTATTAAAGACCGGATCTAAGCAACCTGAAGACATGATAAAGAACCGGACCACTTCGGACCTAACCAACATTATTGTCGGTCAAGGAGCCCTGGCCGACTTCTCGTATGAAGCAAAAATTAGCCAAAATTAATATTTGAATAACTTTAGCCTTCACTTCCACTAATTGAAATGGTTAAACAACCTCAAATAAATTTTTAAACATATTTTATATTATGTCAAGTGCAGTCAGTTTCCGTACCTATTGGGCGGGTTTTAACTTATCCTCACCAATTCAGTAACTGATCCTATCCCTGCAGCCAACATCATGCCTCTCTCTAAGTCCTATGCCAAAGTAGACAATCGGCAATGGACATGACTAGACCCGGTACCGAAGGGTGGATCCGGGTATCGATCCAAATTTTGAACCCCAATATTATTTAAGTTCGGTTTCAGGTCCAACTGGATTTGATCAATACCCGTAGTCATATGGTATATACAGCAATCATGTGATTTTAGACACGCGCTAGATATTCACATTGTCACAATATTGACGGGATTTACATTATTATTCGCAAAAAAAAAAAAAGTCACAAGATATATGATGGTAAAAAAAAAAAAGGCAAAAAAAAAACAAAAAGAACTCATATTCGTAGAGTGGCAATAGATCTGACCAGACCTAAGCCCCAACTGGTAGACCTGAGATACAACGGGTTTAGGTATGAGTCTAAATTTTGGATTCGAATACTATTACGCGTTGCCACCCCTATATAGCATGCTGAGTAAAAAAATTAAAAATACAATTCGGAGTAGCAGATTTAACACAAACAAAAAAAAAAGCGGAAAATAATAACCAATGAGCATATAATAACATGGTAATAAGTATGTCATATTCCAGTATTCCCCACAATGTATCAATAAAACAAAATTGAAGCAAAAAAGGCAGTGCCACTAGGGGATTAAATCAAGAAGAGACAGACCCTTCTTCAGCAAGCAACTGAACACGCAGTCCTCGCACACACACCATACACGCCACCTAAAACTTAACATCCCCAATCTACCCCTCCTCACCTCATATCACATAATCCGACCAGGAGGTGTGGTCCATAGTAAAGCTGGGCATTTTGGTCATTTTCACGGGGTTGTCCTTCCCCCCTATCAGCCTCGCCGGATTCCCAACCGCTGTCGTTTTGGCCGGAACCTCCTTCAAAACCACCGAACCAGCACCAATTTTGGCGCCTTCCCCAATTTTAACGTTGCCCAAAATACAGGTTCCGGCCCCTACCAAGACTCCGTCGCCAATTTTCGGGTGGCGATTGCCGCTATCTTTGCCGGTACCGCCGAGTGTAACGTTATGCAGCAGAGAAACGTTGTCTCCAATAATGGCGGTTTCTCCGATGACGACGCCTGTGGCGTGGTCCATCAGAAACCCTAACCCTATTTTCGCATTTGGGTGAATATCGACTGCAAATGTCTCTGAGACCCTGTTTTGGATGACCAGAGCTAGGGATAGCCGGCCGTTTTCCCAGAGGTGGTGCGCTGCTCTGTGAGCTTGTGCGGCGAGAAAGCCTTTGAAGTTTAGTAGGCATTGGACATAGCTTATGCAGGCCGCGTCCCTCTCTTTCACCGCTTTGAGGTCCTCTCTTATGGCGATTCTGATGGTTTGATCTGCCATGAAGGCGGATAAGAAGACCTCCGAGAGAGTTGTGGAAGGTAAGCTCGGGGTGGAGAGCTTGCTCCCCAAGTGGAAGGCTAATGCACTCTCTAAACAATCGTGACTGAGAATAGCTGAGTGATAGTAACCTGATAGAACTGGTTCTTCTTCTGCATCCCGATCAGCTTGTTTCCTGATCTCCATCCATATCTCGTCCAAATACGGAGATGGGGTTTCTGAATCCTGTGAAATTAGGGTTTGGGGCTTGCTTGGAGAGCAAGAGAGGAGATCGGAGAAGCTGGGTCTCGAGAATTTGACGAATTGTGAGAGAGAGTCATCTTGTCGGTCTGCTTCAAATGAAGAATTGGGTTTTCTGGGGGTCTCTGTTCTTGAGTTTTCGACACAGGTGGCCATGGATTTTAGGCTTAGGGTTTTCTTAGTGGGACGCCTCGATCGAATGGATTCAGGGAGTATGGGAGAGCCAACAAGAGAAGCTGACATCGTGATATATTTTTAGGGTTTTCTTTCGATGGTTTCTCAGGATGAGAAGTGACGGGCTGCCTGCTTTTATTGTGCACTCCATCCATTTCTTTATTCTTCTTTCAAGCCCTTCTTTACCATTTTTTTTTCAGGTTTATTATTTCTTTACATTGTAGCTTATTTTAAACATAATAATTTAATTTTCATTATGTAGGGCTGACAAAATAGGAAATGATTAATGCCATAATATATTGTACTCCCTCGGGAGTATGCTGTCAATTTACTCCTTCAGGTAAAACTTCACCCAGGATTAGTTTTGACCTCAATAATTTAAGTACTTGAAAAAAAAAATGTCTGAGGATTGAATAGAAACCCTCCATTTTTTTTTATGTTAGAGATATCAAATTTCTTTTTCTTTTTTTTTTTTGAATAATCATCTAGTGATTATAAGGTCCTTATCAAAATTTCCCCCAAGTCATTTGACAAAGGGAGTTGAAGTAAACTATTCTCCCGAGGGAGCATAGTATATTGTGCTCAATGTAATTGAGGTCCTTTCTTCTCCAGCAAGATTTGACTATTGTTTTATCCTTTGAAGTTGTAAAGGAAGAATCCAAAGTGCCCTGGGTAGATGTGGGCCATGTGGCTTTCCAATTTTGTTCAAAGATTTGACTTTGGTGAAGTTAAGGTGCAAATCTGTAATAAAGCACGAGTAAAAATTCGTTTTTGGGTAGTATTTTTATCCCTAATTTGTTCAAAGTTTTGGCCCCCGGGAATTTCAATGGGAAATCTTTAAGATAGGAATCACCGTCGATCTTCATTTTGCAACTCACCAGAGAGATCATTCTGTCTATTTATTTCCTTTGATAAATCTTAATATAAGAGTAATTTTATGTTTCTTGATTTTTGGGATTTATCTTCTTGAATGGAGTGAACCATTGTCGTCAAATTAGTTTAAGAGCTTTCCTTAGGTTGCTTAAAAAATATAAAGAAATTTGGTGTTTTGGCCAATTTAAGGGAATATTTTAGAATTATTTAAAAAAATTAATACAAATAATATAAAAATATTATATTAAATTAATACAAATTACAATTAAATTTTTTATTTTAAAAAAAGACATTTCTTTGCTTCAACTGCTGAAACAACCCAAAACAACGTGAAGCTAACCGAAACGACTACACTAGGCTTTGCTTCGTTCTAAGACGAAAATATGAAGTCTTAAATCTCATCAACCGAATTGAAGCAAACTTGATAACATTGAAGATATCATCTTTAATTTTTAGAGATAAAATATTTCAAACATACTATATGAGAGCCTATAAAAAATGATATACTAAAATTGAACATAGTCAGTCTGCTTGGCTTGATTTATATGTTAACGAACGTGATTTTTTTTTCTAAAAATAATAATGTGGTGGTTTTAAATGGTACATCAAGAAAATCCTAGAATGTTCTAGGCCATTCATCTCCCCCTCTATCGTGCTTGCACATTCACCAAGACACTTCATCTCTTTCAACTTTAGAGAGAGAGAGGGGGTTAGAGAGAGAGAAAGAGAGGTGTTATGTGACGTGTGGAGTGACATATTTTTTATTCCCCCACCTTCGATTCAACCATTTGTGACTTTGGAAATGCCCTCACGCCATCGATTTTTTTGACCACAACTGTCACCATTTTATTTCCTCATATTAAAAACGTAGCCGCTATATTAAACAATGACGAAAGGGAAATCAACAACATTCAATGCCCTAAATTATTGACCACGTTCACTTCTTTATATATAAATAGGAAGAAAGCTTATATAAAGCATTAAAAAGGTTATATAAAGCATCAACCTTATGTATTATAGAATTAAAGCACACCATATTCAATGCCCTAATTTATTGGCCACTTTTACTTCTTTATATGTAAATAGGAAGAAAGCACACACTTTCTAAACCCACTAAAAATGATTTTTTTTTATATTAAAAAACCATCCATCATCTCTCAATCTCAAGATTTATAATATTATAAAGGGATAATCTAAAGTTCACAACCCTAGGTGAATGATAGAATGAGTTGTGAATGGTGGATTTTATAACTTTATGGTTTATTTTTTAAAAAAAAAATTTATTTTTTGTAATATCTTCATCATTAAGTAAATGTAATTTTGTAAATATCATTAGAAGACAATGAATAATTTTGTTATCTCTATAAGAGATAAAATTGAATTTTTTACTAAATGACAAAAATAATCTACAAATAAAATTATAGGATACTAACTTCTAAAATGCCACTGTATTTTTGTAAAAAAATTCAAATTTGCCATTGCTTAATGTTAAATTACCTATTAATCTATGGCATTTCTTAGAGTTTTTATCATCATCATAGAAATTTTCTAACTACTTGGGGTTGACTACATGAATGCTAGTCTGTCATTCTGCTCTATCATTTCTTGGAGCTTTAAATTTCATAATTAGAGATAACGAGATTTTCAAGCCATCCCTAATCCCAATTTTATATTTTTTGACAAAATTTGTAGGTATGCCTTATTTTAGTTCTTTAAGGTTGTATAGACCGCACCCAAATAAATGTGGAAAAAGTGAATATAAGGTTGGCACCAGTGTTTCAAAAAGCACTAGGCGGTACCTAGGCGGTCAGGGGGGTCTAGCCCCAATTTTTTTTTTTTTTTTGGGTTTTTCTCTCTTAAAAATGGCCTCTAATGGTTTTTAGGTTCATTTGAAACCTAAAACCCATAATTTTGCACATTTAATATTAAAAAAAATGACTATAAAATGGCCTCAATGAGTAGCATTTCCGCCCTTGGGCGGGACGTAGGCCTTGGGTTCAGGAGGCCGCCTAGGTGGGTTCAGGTGGCCACCTAGGCGGGCGCCTGAGGATAACCGCCTAACTTGGCTGCCTAGGCCTGGGCGATACGCCCAGGCCTTTTGGACCGCCTAGGCAACCGCCCAGGCACTGAGCGGTCTGCTTTTTGAAACATTGGTTGGCACCTTATATTGTAGGATCAAGGTGTACCTCCAAAATCCATAAAAAAAGAGAGGTTGTTTTGAAGATGGAAACCGATCTAATTGAGCATCTATATGTATGAATATGAAGAAAAAAAATTTCAAGTTCCAAAATGAGTATATCTTGCAACACATTATCTGGACAATCTATTTTCAAGATTTTCATGCTTTTATGAATTTCTTTGATTTGAACTATTTTTGGAGTTTAAAATTTTATAATAATAATAAAAAAAGAGTAGATTTTTAGGACATCTTAAGAATTTTTGACATGAAATTACATATTGTGTCAAAATTTGGAGGTGCATCGTATTTTGATTATTTAATATTCCAACCTCATGCAAACTACACCCCATAACTATATTCCAATGTAGATCTCCCCCAAAAAGGAGTCGAGCAATATGGGTGGAAAAGAGATTGACACAATCCAATGAATGGTCCACTCTAAAGTCTGATGGACGCGACGAATCGAAAATAAATACTTCTCCTTTCCATGAAGTACAGTGGCCATGGAATCAACATTTTGGTCAAGTTTCTTTCAATTGATAAGGCCATGCACTATACCAAATGGCTAATTGGGTGCGGTTTGTACTCAGCCAAGGCTTTAAACAATCAAATTAGAGCTCACCTTCAAATAATGTCGAGAAATACGGCTGGAAAGTTTTATAATAGCTTTAAATTATATTTTCATCTTTAGTTATAAAATTTTAAGTTTAACAAATAGTATAGATAGAGCGGATATATGAAATTTTGAAAATCTTGAAAATTGACGGTCCAAAAATATGTTACAAGATGCACTATTTTCAAAACATGAAATCCATTTTTTTTCTCATGTCCATGCATCTTGATGTCGAGATGATTAATTTGATGATATTTGGGCATCAAAACAACCTCTTCTAATGAAAATTTTGAAATAGGTTCCAATTTGATTGTTTAGAGCCTAGGCTCTATATAACCTTTGCCCTTTTTAAAATGAACATATAGCAATTCACATGCAGACATTCGAATGGTCTACGATCACCCTCAGTTGTCCACATCAGGAAAAGTATGAAAGGTATAGTTTTCTATTGTTGTATATGGTTAGTTTTATTTTTGTTCTACTAATTGGATTGAGATGAAATTTAGAGGTATTTATGTCAACATTAAGCGTGGAAACCATCGGCCTTTGTGAAAAGGTGGATGTCGAGGCCTTAGCCTTAGTGACCAAGTCGAAGAAGGTGCACCTCAAATGTAAAACATAATTTGTAAAACGTAAGTTAAACGAAGTACATTTTGATCATCTTTATTTTTTTTTTGCTAATTACTTATATATATATATATTTGTTTTTGTTTTTTTTTAAATGCGCCATGTTTGGTGGCTGTGGCTGCCTTAAATTTTAAATGGAAAATGTCTATGTAAATGTGAGGCTCTAAACAATCAAATTAAGGTATACCTAAAAAACTCACTAGAATTGGTTCTTTCAATGTTGAAGAGCTCTTAATTCGATCATCTCGACCTCAAGATATATGAACATGAGAAAAAATAGACTTCAAGTCTTGGAAATAGTACAACTTATAATGTATTATCTAGACCGTCAATGTTCAAGAGTTTCAGGTGCTTATAGATCCATTGGATCTACACTATTTTTGAAATTTAAATTTTATAATTAGAGATGAAAATAAAATTTTAGGTTATCACCAAGATTTTTTATATTGAAACAACATGTTCATACATTATTTGAAGGTGTGCCTTACTTTAATTGGTTGGGAACTCAGCCTTATATAAACTACACCTATTTTAAATTAATCTAATTGATAAAAAAAAAAATACAAATAATACTACCCATCAATTTTTTTCTTTTATTTTAATTTAGAGCATTAGGAGGGTACTTGCGCCACATTTAAGTCTCCATTATTCGTTTTTTTTTGAAAAGAAAATAAAAAAAATAAAATAATAATATTAAAATATAAAATATATAAATAAAAAAACATCTCTTTAACCCTTATTCTTTACTTTTATATATCGTGATGGTAAAAAATTGAAAATATTACTTGTAAATAAAATATTCATATTTTTTTTATCTTACTGCCTCAAAATTCTTTTTAACGCATAAATTTTTGACATAAACAAACACTAAAATCATACCTAAAATTTAATCCCACGCAACTTTTCTTCTCTCCTCTCTCACTCTCTAAAAATTTTCAGAGCTCCCCTACTTGTTTGTTGAGATTGGATGGAGGAGAGGACGAGCATAGAATAGTTTCTTTCTCATCTCTTTTTTGTGTTTCCATTTTTGGTCTTGCTATTTCGCTCCCTAAAATCTGGCGAGGCCTGTTTTGAAGGAAGAAAAGTTGGAGCAGTGATTTTTGGTAGAGAGAGAAAGATAGTTGTTGCAGAAGTAGCCCTGTTTCTTGGCCTGAAGGCTTATGGTTTCTCTCACTAGTTGCAGATTTTGATGCTAAAGTGTCTTGAAAGCTTCTGGTTTCTCTCACTAGTTGCAGGTTTTGATGCTACAGTGTCTTGAAAGCTTCTGGTTTCTCTCACTAGTTGCAGGTTTTGATGCTACAGTGTCTTGAAAAACACATGTTTTGATGCAGAGAGAGAGAACATAGGGTCTTGGCCTTGTGGGCTTTACCCATATGGAGTTGGGTTTTTCTCACAGATTGGGGAGATGGGGTTTTTGCAGAGAGGAAGGACTCAGAGAGAGGTTTTAGCTGTCAGAGAGAGAAGTTGTTGCTGTTGTTGGAGGAGGTTTTGGGGCTGATTGTGTAGGGATGGACTGGCAAAGTACGCTAAATTTAAAGGAGGTTTTCCTCCATTTTTGTGGGTTTTTGAAGATGAATTCTGGGAGATGGGTACCTGCAAGGATTGAAACCATGGTTGGATTCCCTTTCTTGAGAAAAAGAAAGAATTTGGAGAAGTCGGGTGAATTGTTAACTGGTTCTTTAGAGATGTCATCACCTGTAATTGCTGAATGAGTATGTCTTGGAATTTGGACACGAGATGTCTAGAGAGAGAAGATTTCGTTCTCCGTCAGTGAGAGACTGTAATGGTTATCTGCAAAGGTTGAATGGGTGTCCAGTATGACAATAGAAGTTCTGAAAGAGAAACTTCAGGTTTTTGAGAGAGAGAGGGAGTTTCGAGAGTGAATAAAACCGTTGGATAATTTTAGTTTTTTTGTGGGTCAAAAAATGGTGGCCTAAGGTTGTAAGATAAAAAAATATAGAGTCTTTTTGTTACGAATAATATTTTTAATTATTGATTATTAAGAGATATAAAAGTTAAAAATAGTAAATAAGAGATTTTTTTTCTATATAAAATATTGTTGGATTTCTAAAAAGTCAAAAAAAATTTAAAAATTTAAAATATAAAATATGTTAAAATAAGGTTGCCCATTTTGTTTTTTTAGCTAATCAAACTTATATCAAAATCGACCGATCTGCTTAAGCCAAAATTGATCCAATATAAATTTCAACCTATTTTCTGTTAAACTTCATTTTTTTGCTTTGGAATAGATTAGACAATACACCAATTAAAAGTTCTACCAATATCCATAACACTAAAAAAGGTGGAGGTAATATACATGGGGACAATTAATATTAGTTGTATGTACGTAGAATGGTGAACTGTGATACAATAAGAAAGGGGACTGTATATTATGAAACCATTTATCTTTCTGCAAGGTGGTCACAATTGTTATGAACCCTTAGATGTCAAATTGGATGGTTTGAGATATGTTGCAAAGTTCAAAAAAATGCTTTTCGAATTTTAAGTTAACATCTGATAAATAAATTTGATTCTGACCTCATTGTATTAAAAATAAACAACTTCTTTATATACTTTTTCATAGAAAATTGCAAAAGGTATGACCCAAATCCTATAATTCCGTAGTATCCAATAAATGAAATCGCCCACTTTCAAATCTACTTCAACTGCAACGATTCCTCAGTCCACTAATTATACTCTAAAATCCCTGCTTTTGTAGCTTACTTTAAATCTAGGGTAAGTTTGCGGCTCCACCAAACTTTATGATACAATTAAAAAGAAGCACATATGATATCATGGTGCAAGCCATGTGGAAGGGATGATAATGATTCTCATTGAATCTTCGAATTGCAAGTTTGCAACAAATACGAGTGGTTCCCCTAATTAGAGTAGACTTGGAAATGGATATCTCTGATTGGTAGTTGTTCTCTCCCGTGAACAGTATATGAACCACTTTATTTAGTCCCTTTTGCAATCTAAATATGAATTATTTCATGCATTTATCATCTTTCTAGTAAATTCTATTATTTTGCCACTTTTGTTATTGGGTTAGCCATATATTCACATGTTTCTAGCGATTTACATGGCATCATCATCAAATTATACAAGTATTGAATAAGAATCCACAACTTCCTCCTCTTACTAAAGCTACATATTTACATGGCATCATCATCAAATTTTACAAATATTGGATAAGAATCTACAACTTCTTCCTCTTGCTTAACCTACAGAATCATTTTCTTCCTCTGATCTAGGAAAGGAAAAGAACCAGTTTTATTCGTTATGTGGTGCATAGTATTTGCAAAATCGAACTGAAATGGTTAACCGAACATGGGTCTGGAAGCAGTTTAATCTGCCTAACTAGTAAACCAGCCGATTCAACCGTTCTAACCGGGCAAATCCCGAATGATCAATAAAGTGTTGAAAAAGTAAAAAAGATAAAAAAAAAAAAAAAAAATCTAACTAAAACATGAAAAGTATGTAAAGAATGATTAAAATAAAATACATTCAAATAAAGTTGAAAATTAATGAAAAAAAAGATTTTAACGAATCGAGTTTTGAATTAAAGTGAGTATTAATGACAAAAAACAATTTTTAATCTTTATCATAATATAAAAAATATTAAAAAATACATTACAAACCAAATTTCTTATTTTTGAAAATTTATATACATTTTTTTGATTTTTTTTTAAATGCCGATCAATCACTAAAACCGTCCAAAACTGAAACCAGCCGGTTCCGATCTAACTGAGCTTTAACGGTTAGATTGCCCGGTTTTTCTAACAATGATGGTGCGCAATTTAGAGGGTGTATTGGTGGTGTTCTCTTATTTGGGAACTTGTGGTTTTACCTTTGTGAATTAGGCACAATTGTGTTCTTTATTAGAGGGAATTCAAGTTCTTATTTATTGCAGGGTATTATAACTTCTTTTAAAACGTTTTGTTGTTGAATGGCGTACCCAACGTGACTCATGGAGATTAAGATCAACCTTGCTAACGTATTTTGGACCTTCCTCATCCCATGGGGATCCCCTTTAGGCATTGCTATTGCTAGGAAGGGCCCTTTGAAACGGCTCGAATGACACTGTGCCTTAATTCCTTTTTGTACGGTTAGCTTTTATTTTCTCCTTATAAGCAATAAAATTTTGTTGCTTTCCCAAAAAAAAGGTTCTTCACAAAATTCGATATTAACATGTTAAAATACATAAACTTAAGGAAATGGAGTGTTTCCTTATTTCTCTAAGGCCCATTTGGTTTTTTGGATTCAGATTTTTCGAAGTCACTTTTTTTGGAAAAGCTCAGGCTAATCGTGTTTGGATCACTTAGAATTGATGTTTTGTTGGAATTGGGATTTTTGTAGGATACATGAATACTCAGGTTAAGTCTAAATTTTGAAAATCACAATTCCACCAAAATAGATGGAATTAACATTTCACGGAAACAATCCAGTTTTTCAAGAGCGCTAAGTTAGAATGAATAAATGCTTTGAGGTCCGTAAGTTTTTCCAACCCTAGCGACTCAGGACTTTTCATTTGTGAATGAAAACGAAACCCTAGCAGCACTTAGAACCTCAGCCACCTCTTGTTGAAGAACAAAAAAATATTTAAATTTTAGAAAGGGAAATTATATCAAATTTTAGAGAGAAAAAACATATTAAAATTTGAGTAATGATCCTATGAGACCCTCCCACACCCATTTGTATAGGACTCCAAAGGATTACCATTAAATTTGGCACAGATTTATAGAAAAGTCAATTATCACATGCATGTGATAACTTTTTTAGAGATCTGTGCCAAATTTAATGGTGCTCCTTTAGGGTCCTACACAAGGGTATGGGAGGGTCTCATAGGATCATTACTCTTCAAATTTAGAGGGGGAACTATATGAGAGAAAAAATACATGAAATTTTTTACAGAGAGAAAATAAATGAAATTTTCTAGATAGAGAAATTATCTCAAATTTTTAGAGTGAAAAACTATCTCAAATTTTTAGAGATAGAAACTATCTCAAATCTTAAGTGTTAGAGAGAGAAAGTATCTAAAAATTGTAGAGAGAGGAACTACTTCAAAATTTTTAGAGAGAAATATTTCAAAAATTTTAGAGAGAGAAATTATCTCAAATTTTAAGTTTGAGAGAGAGAGAGTATATTAAAATTTTAAAGATAGAAACTATATGAACTTTTAGATTGAAAAACTACTTAAAAATTTTTAGAGAGAGAAACGACCTCAAATTTTAAGTTTGAGAGAGAGAAAATATCCTAAAACTTTAGAGAGAGAAACTATATCTAATTTTAGATAGAGAAAGTACTTGAAATTTTTAGATAGAAACTATTTCAAAAAATTTTGATAGAGAAACTATATATATATATATATATATATATATATATATATATATACTAGCAAAATAAACTACTCTAAAATTTTAGTGAGAAAAACTATCTCAAAATTTTAAATTTTAGAGAGAGAAAGCATCTTAAAATTTTAGAGATAGTAACTATATCAAATATTAGAAAGAGAAAGTACCAACATTTTTTAGAGAGAGAAACTATCTAAAAATATTTAGAAAGAAACTATCTCAAATTTTAAGTTTCAAATAGAGAAAGTAATTTAAAATTTTAGATAGAGAAACTATATCATATTTTAAAGAAAGAGTGAGACTACCCACAAATTTTTACAGAGAGAAACTATCTTAAAATTTTTATAGAGAGAAACTATCTCAAATTTTAGAGATAGAAAGTATCTTAAGAGAAAAACTATATGAAATTTTAGAGAGAGCAAGTATCTAAGTTATTTAGTGAGAGAAACTATCTCTAATTTTTAGAGAGAGAAAGTATCTCAAAAATTTTAAAGACAGAAACTCTTTCAAATTTTAAGTTTTTGAAAGAGAAAGTGTTTTAAAATTGTTGAGAAAAGACTATATCAAATTTTAGAGAGAGAAACTATCTCAAAATTTTTAAAAAAACTATCTTAAATTTTGAGTTTTAGAAAGAGAAAATACATCAAATTTTGTTACCAAACAATAGATATGAAATGATTGTAAAGAATCAATAAATTTTATACTGTATATCCAAACAAGAGATTTGAGGAATCAATAACCATAATCCTTGATAATAGAAATCTATAGATTTCTTTGGATTTCAAATATCCAAAATTCTTAATTTCTTCCAATCCAAACGGGTCTTAAGAGTCTTCTCTCTCTTTGTTAAAAGGAATTATATTGTTCCAAATTGAAATTAGATTTTTTTAGTTTCTGCACTTTTTCTCTCTCAAAAACTTTTCGCTCTCTTTACTAGAGGGAAACTTGTCTTGCATCACTTATTTCCCTTTCATTCTTTGGATGGGTATTTGTTTCTCTCTCTAACTGGAGTGGAGATTTGTCTTAGAGGGGAAATATTTCAACAGTTGATGGTCATTTGCAAATATTTGTAGATGTTATGCTGAAGAGAGAGAGAGAGAGGGAGAGGGAGAGATAAAGCTTCTCTAGTTACCATTGTTGGTGACTTGGTGTTATTCTAGATAGAGAGAGATGCAGAATTGGCTTGATGTTTGAAAAGAGAGGAATACCCATTTCTTGACATTGCATGGAGAGAGAGACCAAGAGAGAGAGAGAAGATTTGTACTTTGAGGAAAAAGATATTTCAAGCAATCCAAATAGTGAATTTGCATTTTCCTGGTTTCTACCGGATGCAAGCCAAATAACATACATTATATTTCAAGAATGTCAATTTCAGTAAATACCAATTCCACGATATACTTTTCCACATAATTGAAAATCCAGGGAAAAGGAAAATGGTTTGATCGGGCCGCAACCCTATCAAAATAAGTAAAGTCTCACCTTATAATTTATTGAAAATTACAATTCAAGCATTAAAAAACCTTTACATCGATCATCTCGACTTGAACATTATGCTTGTGAAAAAAAAGGATTTAAAGCTCTAAAAATAATGTATATTGTAACAATTATCTAGGCCATCCCTTTCACCCTAAAAATAAGTTTTTATAGATACACAAGATTTGTACTACTTTTTTTTGTTTCAAATTTTATTGCTGATGTTGGAAATTGATTTTTTGGCCATCTAGAGATTTTTGTTGCCAAAAGTGCTTTCCAGACAAGGATTTGAGGTGATGCTTTATTTTGTTTTTATAGAACCTAGGCCTTATGGAAACTTCATCCTTAAAAATAGATGACTATGTTAAGATCGTTAGGTATATACCATTAATCATACATAAAATCTAGTACTACTTTTTTTGGGTGAATTAGTGGGGAGAGGGCCATTACCCTTGGTAAAAATTGAACCTAGAGCATAGCGTTGCAAATCGTCAAGAGCTAACCAATTAAACCGGGGCTCTTTTCCTAAGTTTAGTACTATTTTCCTTAAGCTTTGTACAAAAAAAAACATAACCTGTGCTGTCCATTTTTTGCAACTTTACTGCTTAGGATATTTCTGGCCTTCATACAAAAAAAAGTTAACAATCTAATTTTACACAAGGGTGCGGTTTGTATAGAGCCGAGCTCTAAACAATCAAAGTAAAACATACCTTCAAATAGTATCTGAGACATGTGGTTTCAATACTGGAAATCATTGTGATAGCCTTAAAATATATTTTCATCTTTAATTATAAAATTTAAAGCTTAAAAAATAGTGTTGATTAAGCGGATCTATGAAAACTTGAAAATCTTGAAAATTGACGATCCAAAATTGAGTTATAAGACGCACTATTTCCAAAACTTGAAATCTATTTTTTTTCTCATGTCCATGCATCTTGATGTCGAGATGATCAATTTGAAGATATTTGGGCATCAAAATGACCACTTCTAGTGAAATTTTTGAGGTGGGTTCTAATTTGATTGTTTAGAGCCTCGGCTCTATATAAACTTTTTCCTTTACACAATCCCTTGCATTTGATTTAATGCACAAAAGAAACCCTGGAAACACGTATTTTCACAAGATAAGGAAATCCCCACCGTCGGCCTCTTCGAGTGAACTATAAATAGCGTTGGCAATAGGGCGGAGCTGAGCAGGCCCTGGCCCTATCAGAGCTGCACTGGGCTAGGCCAGGCTGATAAAATTAAAAAAAACGAAAGGAAGAAAAGAAAAAGAAATAAATGCTGGGTGGGGCCGAACAGGGCCCCAAGCCACATTTGTTGGCCTAGTCCTGAGTTTTACTGGGCAGAGATGACTGGGCCGGGCCGAGCCATTTATCCCATTGGCACTCATGTCCTTATGATTTTTCATTTTCATGTGAGTCCAGTGTAATCCTTCTGTTTCAATTTTATGTTTAATTAGGAGGACCTAACCTTCTAGGTGATAGAATTGTTGTATGTTTGATACGCTACAATGTTAGACTTTTGATGCGGATCCACTAGGTAGGCCTCTTGATAATATTGATATGAATTGCCAAAATTGGGTCACTATATTGGTAGGTGGAGATGAAGCCATGGTGAAAGAACACTGTATCTCATTGGGCCTTTTAAAATATTTTTGGCAATATTTGCCATAGAGATTTTTGAAAGAAAGACCTATGTGATCTTTTGCAGGGGAAATAAATTTTTTTTTTTTTAAGTAATAATCACCCCTTATAATTTTGGCAACAAGATCACTCATAGATGGTCTTATTATAAACAATAGAAATTCCAAAAAAAATAAATCTCAACTACTTGATGTCATTCATACAACCTAATATTGTACTTGAGAATATAAAATAAAAGAATTTAATAAATAAAAGAAAGGATGCCGGAGATTACCTTAACCGGGCTTTTTACACCCCACACCGAGTCACCACATCTAATGGCGCTGGATCTGTGGTATAGCTTTAATCTCGAACCGGAATAGCTGATTTCAACCAAACTAGATAATCACCCCTTAAAAACTCTACTAAAATTTTAACCCTCAAAATTAACTTAAGATCAACTTAGATCTAGCGAGGAGAAAGAGTACCACCTCAAATTTGAAGAGAGTAAATTAGAGAGAGAAAGATGGAGGAGAGATAGTGGGGCGTGCCCCTCTAGGAGAGAGAGGTGAGAGAGATTATGGGAGAGAGAGAGGTTATGTTGAGATTTGAGAGAAGAGCACCTCTATTTATAGTGAATATTTAGGTTTATAGTTTCTTTAGGGTTTTTCCATAGTTTGCCTCTTTCATGATATTGAATTTAGACCGTTGATCAACGTGACTTGTGGGGTGAGAGATCTGAGCCATCCATTTCATAGATGTGTCATCAACATTATGGAAGGTGCTTGGACCATTATCCCTCTTTCTTTAAACCATTTTCCCATCAATATATTTAAATAAAATAAATATCATGTATTCTATAAAATTGCACGATCCATGTCACATATTCCATAAGGATATGTCAAATAATATAAGTAGATAAATACTACCAAATATAAAAAAGATAAGATCCATATATATTCAAATTGACCATATCTCTTTAAAACAAACCTGCTACAAAATAGATAAAACCATGGTCAATATATCCCTTCCAAGATTTGACAACATGCCACAAATCAAACTAACCTTATGTTAAAAGCAAATAAGAGAATCCAAAGAGGGTGGGGCACGCCACCCTTTTGTGACACATGTAGGCCCCCACCCACTTGTCACATGGTGGATCCATGTACATTATAGGCCTCATAGAATTTTATAAAAAAAATTATTTTTAAAATTGAATAAAACAATTTAAAATATATATTTGAATTTTTATAACTTTGTAAGAATAATAACTGTATTTTTATAAGTCCAAAAATCATAAATAAAATATTGAGATATTCATAAAAATTCAAATAATAAAACTAAAATCATTTCAATAATAAAATGAACATAATTAAATTAATATGATGGAAAAATGATCCATATGGTTTTAGGAATCAAATCTGTAATAACAGGGTACTCCACCTTCAACTGTGAACTACAGACTACAAGCTTTATCGAACCGACCCAGTATTTCCCATGACCCACAGTCCAAGCAAGAGCTCATTAGCGGGTCACCAAAGTCAAGTCGATGAATCAAGGGGTCGCAATCCCAGTATGTGGATTACATGTCCTCCCCTAGAGATGTGTAAGGTCACCACGACTTGATGCGACTACAGCTCTATAGCACATAGGAGTATCTCTCGTACATGCATACGCTTTACCCAAAGGTGGATACCTAGCTATCTCGAACGATCTATCAATGTCCATTCCGTGTGATGGAACATGGATGAGGGTTTGGCCCCCATCTCAGTAGGCCTACCATCACACACAAGGGTCACATAGTCCCTCGACTCATTCATCTAGGCATAAGCTCCGACCTCATCAAGGGCTAACCCAAAATCATCATTGGTTAATTATTTATGCCCAGGTACTTTGGGTTTTCCAACCATCTGGCCTAGATCGCTAAGCACAGTCCGGTATAAGCAAACATCATTTACTTAGTATGGTCCTTGAGAGACCACACTCCCACTGAGTTTATGTTTCACTATAAAAGTATTTCAATTACACTCATAAGGCCTTTAAAGGCTACATAAACCCAACATCTCCCAGTTGGCCTTTGAAGGCCTTATATTATCTCTTCTTCACGTTCTCTCATCCCTATCTCTCTCACATGTTTTACAAAAACATTAGGGACAACTCCCTTAGTCAGAGGTTCTGCAATCATCAAATCTGTAAATTTGTAGCTGATCTCGATCTCTTTCAATCTCACCTCATTTCTCAGGTGATAAAAATAAGGCTTAATATGCTTGGAGTTCTTGTGAAACCAATGCTTCTTAGAGACACAAATAGCCGCAGTGTTGTCACAGAAAATTCGCACTACCTCACAACGTACAGGATAAAAATTAAGTTGATTAAGAAACTTCTTAATCCACACGACCTCCTTGGCTACTAGACAACATGCCATATACTCGGATTCCATGTTGGACAAGGATACAATATCTTGTTTCTTTGACTTCCAAGAAACCACACGCCCTCCAAGCATAAACACATACTCAGATGTAGACTTCGCATCATCTAGATCCGCGAGGTAGCTTGCATCTGAATATCTCTCTATTGCTATTTCAGTTCCCTCTTATTTGTGAGCGCATAGTTCATGGTCCCCTTTAAATATCTGATAATTCTTTTTACAGCTTTCCAATGCTCATCTCCTGGATTACTTTGGAAACGGCTTACCAAACTCATGACGATGAGCAAGTCAGGCCTTGTTCCCGTCATGGCATACATAAAGGACCGAACTATGGTCCTGTATGACACTCTCTCCACGGTTCTTATATCTATGTCTTCGGTAGGACATATCTTATTACTAAGCTTTGTCTTTTTGTCAATTGGGGTGGACATGCTCATATCAAACTTTTCCAGAATCCTCTTACAGTAGGTTGACTGGGAAAGTTGGATAGTCTTCTCTCTCATGTTTCTTATTATTTTGATGCCCAACACATATGAAGCTTCTCCAAGATTATTTATATCGAAGTGTTATACAAGGAAATTTTTTGTCTCTACTACTATGGCAATTGAACTACTAACAATTAGCATATCATTTACATATAACGATATAAAGACCACATCACTCCCACTGACCTTTTGATATATGCAATAATTCTCATTATTTGTGGAGAAACCTGCAAGAGCAAGAGTCTCTTGAAATTTTATATACCATTGTCGTGAAGCTTGTTTCAAGCCATAAAGGGATTTATTAAGCTTGCATACTAGGTTATCTTTCTCTTTCTCCTCAAATCCTTCAGGTTGGGTCATGTAAATTTCTTATTCTAAATCCCCATTTAAAAAGGCTGTTTTGACATCTATTTAATGAACCTCAAAGTCAAAATGGGCCACTATAGCTATAAGGATTGAGATGGATGAAAATTTGGCAACAGGGGAAAAAGTTTCATTATAATCTATCTCTTATTTCTGGGTGAAACCCTTTGCAACCAACCTAGCTTTATATTTTCTATTGTCCCTTCAGAGTTCAACTTTTTTTTGAAAATCCACTTACAACCAAGGACCTTACGTTTTGGAGGTAGAGGTACTAATTCATATACATGGTTTTAGTTAATTGAAGCATACTCATCTTTCATGGCTTCTACATAGTATTCCATTCCAAGACAGGTCAAGGCTTCTCGGTGAGTTCTAGGTTCTGAATCTGGATCTTCCCTAACCTTATCAAAATGTTCTCTAAGGTAGACAAAGTGTTATAGGTAAAGAGGTGGTCTACTGACTTGGTTACTTCGTCTTGGTTCAGGTAAAGATTCACTTTTTACAGGGAGTTCAAGATCAGGTTGGGTTGGCTTGAAAGTTTCAGGTTCAAGGTCTCGAACTGCATCATTGTTTTGGATCCTCATAAAAGTCGGATTGTTTTCTACTCACCCTTGCTTCGAGGAACTCTTCCTCGAAGAAATGAGCATCACGGCTTTCAATAACCGCACTTGTTTCAATGTTGTAAAATTGATACCCCTTACCATGATTTGGGTAACCAATGAAAATGGATTTGACAGTTTTGGGTTACAATTTGGTTCTATTTTGATGTGGGTTAAAGACATGGGCTGAGCAACCCCAAACTTTTAGGTTTTCAAGGGAGGGAGTACGACCTGTGAAAATTTCGTGAAGAGTAAGTGGGGCAGCTTTTGTGGGAGTCCGGTTAAGGATGTACATGCCGTTAATACAACTTCTCCCCAAAACTCCAGTGAGAGATTTGCATGCCACATCATACTCCTTACCATTTCCACTGAAGTCTTATTCTACACCATTTTGTTCAAGAGTATAAGGCATGGTGTACTGATGGATGATCTCATTTCCAATGCACAATTCTTTGAAAATGTCAGATGAATATTCTCCTCCTCTATCGGTTCTAAAGACTTTAATTTTCAGGTTTGTTTGATTTTCTACCTGGGCTTTATATTCTTTGAATTTTTCTAGGGCTTGAATAAGGTACACATAGCCATATCGCGAGTGGTCATCTATAAAAGAGATAAAATATTTTTTTCTACTTTTGGTGGTCACATTTATAGGTTCACATATGTCATTATGAACGATTTCCAATACGTTAGTAGCTCTTTTTGCCCTAGTGGTATTTTTCCTTATTAGTTATCCTTGCACAGAAGACTCGAACACTTTTGATAAGTCTCCCTTATAATTTTGAAGAATCCTATCTCTTTTTAATCTTTCCATTCATTTGATATTAATGTGTTCTAACCTCATATGCCATAGGGTAGCATTTAATTCATTGAGGGACGAGACATAAGCAACGTTCTCTTTTATTTCAATAATAAATAGCCCGTCTCCAGTCATGATCTCATATTTTCCTTTCTTGACCACCACTTTCTCCTCAATGAAAGTGGTTATGAATTTAGCCATAGACATCTTAGGAACTGAAACCAAGCACTTCCTCATATCAAGAGCATAAAGTGCTTGCGTTAGGATCAAGGTGCTCATACTCTTCAGTTTTAGTTCAAAATCTCCAACTCTAAGTACATCGATTTTCTGATTTCTTCCCACATAAATATGGTGTTGTCCTGGCCCCATGGGTGTAAAAGAACAGTAACCTTTCTTGGTGTTTGTGACATGAGCCGTAGCCCCCGAGTCAAGACACTAAGAAGCTCCCTTGGGGCCAGCTAGTATGGACTCGAAAACCACAAATGCCAATTCCTTGATAGTTCCATTAGATTTGTTGAACCAATAACTATTGGCTATGTGACCCACCTTCTTGCAAATAAAACAAGTTCGAGTATCTCTCTTTGCTTCCTTATTTCTAAAATCTCTTCTTTTGAAATATCTTTTCTTCTCAAAAGTATTTCTTCCCTTTCATTTCTTAAATTTATAAGATAGTTGAAATTTTACTATATGCACAGCATCCCTTGAGGTTTGCCTTGAACTCCTCCTTTCTTCTTCAGATTTGATGGTCGTGATGAGTTCCTCCAATTTTGGTGCCTTTCTTCTAGTAGAGATGGATGATATGAAAGTTTCTCATGAATTAGGAAGAGAATTCATTAAATGAATCACTTGCATAGATTCATTGTGCTTCACGCCTGTATCTTCCAAATCTCTGACTATCGCACGAAACACGTGCACATGATCTGCAAACTTTGTACCTTATACCATTTTTAAATCATTGTACATTCTCATAGCCATACTTTGCTTCATGAGAAAGGGTTCAGCATACTCTCTTTCGAGTTTATCAACAATCTCACGTGCAATATAGATTGACCTGTACTCAGAAGCATACGAGTCAGTCATGGTACATAAAAGAATGTGCTTGCATCTAAAGTTCATCCTCTTCCAATTCGCGTACTCATCTTTGATTATTTGAGATGACTCATTGGTTGGATGACGAGGTCGGTCCTCAAAGAGTACCTCATGCAAGTTTTTTTCATAGAGCACAAATTTGATTTTTCTTTTGCAAGAAACAAAGTTGATTAGCAAGTCACCAAAGTTAGGTCGATGAATTAAGGAGTCACAATCCTAATCTGTGGATTACAGGTCCTCCCCAAGAGACGAGTCAAGGTCACCACGACCTGATGCGACCATAGCTCTATGGCGCATAAGGGTATCTTTTGCACATGTATACGCTTCACTCAAAGGTGGATATCTAGCTTTCTCGAACGATCCATCAATATACATACCGTGTGATGCAACATGGATAAGGTTTTGACCCCCGTCTTAGTAGGCCGACCATCGCACACAAGGGTCACACAGACCCCCGGTTTACTCATCTAGGCATAAGCTCCGACCTCATCAAAGGCTAACCAAAAACCCTCATCGATTAATTATTTATGCTTAGGTACCTTGGGTTTTCTAACCGTCTGGCCTAGAACGATAAGCACAGTCCGGTATAAGCAAACATCATTTGCTTAGTATGGTCCTTGAGGGACCACATTCTCACTGAGTTTATGTTTCACTATAAAAGTATTTCAATACATACTCATAAGGCTTTTAAAGGCTACATAAACCCAACAATTTTTGCAACCATGCTTGAAAATTTTGGATCTCTAGCTAAAATTTAAATGGAAATTTATCAAATTTCCTATAAGAGATGAACGGTTTAAAATTTGGCAAATTTCCAACTATTCCAACATACCACGTATTTTTTTATGGGTATGTGTTAAATTATTACCATAAAAAAATACACGGTCTTATGGGTAAGTGTTTAATTATTAAGAAATGAGCCAAGGCTTAATTGGTTAGCACTTGATGATTTGCAGCGCTACGTTTTAGACCCAATTCCTACCTACCAAGGGTAGCGGCCCTCTCCCCATTGACTCACCGAAAAAACAAAAAAAAAAGTTTTAAATTATTTTTCTCTTATAGACAATTTGATAAATTTTCCACATTTAAGTGTTTTTGCAAATAGAAGAGAAAATTACTAACCCAAGAAAGGGAATGGCACAATAAAACGTCCAAAAAATTTAACTAACTTTAGTTAAATTTAAGTTAATTGAGATTTTATAAGAATGACACTGGAACGCAAAGGTCATTTGCAAATGATCAAAAAAATAAACTCATTAGGTATTGAAAGAAACAAATTTGCTTAATTTGTCAAAAGAAAAACATAATGGTGGAACTTGCTTGCATATAGGAATCAGGCTTGGGCTTAAGTGGTTAGCAAGTGTAGCGGTGTTACATCTCAAGTTCGATTTCTATTGTTGAACTACTACAAGAAAAAGAAAAAAGAAAAAAGAAAAAAAAAGAAAAGAATATTGACATCATCATTCATACTTTGGGCATCAAAATTGTGGGCAATAAGTTAGTACTAGCATCAGTATTCACAAAATCGAACCGTAACGGTTAACCGGACATGGGGCACAGAGCGGTTTGAACCGGAACCGGACTAATCGTGCCGGTTAACCAATTTAACTGGCCAAGTAGATTTTTTTTATTTAAAATGGGCCAAAAACCCCCCCAAAAAAAAAAAAAAAAAAATTGAAAACATTAGATTAAGTGTACAATATCTTATTACATACATTTATCTTATAAAAAAAATTGAAACAACTTTTTATAAATTAATATTTGAATACTATGGTCTTGTGCATGATCCCAAGCAGGTCACGTAAATTTTTTTGTTTTCTATATTAGGATATTCTTTGAAAATATTTTTGTCATGTACCATCTTCTTTCAAGAATTAACATATTCATCCCAAACCTTACATGAAAACCTTTCGAGTTTTTTTGTACAAAAAACGCTCACATTAGGAATGAATGTTTATGCACTTTTTTACAAATAACAGAAGTAGCTTGATGCTATTAAATCAAATAAAAACAACGACTAATAAGAAAATGGTAAGAAGGAACTGAGCATTATTGATCCTAAGTAAATGTCAAAATCCAATAAAGTTATTTAAAATCAAGATCAAATTTTTTTGATTATAAAAAAGTTTGAAATTATGAATGCATCTGCCAACACAATTATAATCCTATTTCAATTACACAATTACAATCTCAATTCCATTATTACAACAATTACAATTACAATCCCATTTCAATTATTACAAATATAACTATATCATGCACTACAAAAAAAAATTGGACAAAAAAAAAAAAAGAAAAAGAAAAAGTAAGACCAGCATTATAATGCACTTATTTTTTTTGTTTGTTAGAAAAAATATAACATTTAAAAAAGAAGAATCAATTTTTTGCCATATTCATTAAAAAATATATTGTTATCATAAAACCATAATTTTATCAAAAAATATAATTTTACTAAACAAAATAGAGAAACAGTTCCCATATTCATCATAAAAAATAATTTTATTGACTTAATAATATTCAATAAAATTATTTTTTTAAAAAAAATCGGTTCTCAACAACCCCTACAATCGAGCAATATTTCAAGCAAAAACGACCATCAATGTTTGAAAAATCGAACGAATCAATACAAAAAGCTTTGTAAAGGCTTCCATCATCTTTCAAACGTACCAAATCTAATAAAAAAAAAAATTTGGTATTTTTTATTTAGTTTAGAAATCGTAGAAAATTTAAACTTATGAAATTTTCATGACATCAAGCAAAGAAATAAATTCATATAATTTTTTTTTCTCAATTATAAATCAACATACCTATTTTATATGACAGATGAAGCCTTGATGATCAAACTCCATAAATCAATTTGATAAAAAAGACCAGTAAATTGTCAAAAATATGTTTTTTGGATCAAAGACACGTTATTAGCACAGTAAATTTTGAGGCCAAAATTACCCCAAATATCTTGTCTTTTCAACAAATTAAAACATGGATATGGTAACCAATTTGATTATAATTCAAAACGCTCAGCTTTCATTAATAATGGTTACTTATTAAAGATGAAATTAATAAAATGGCAAATCGAATTAGGGTTCTTCGAGCAGCTTGAACACATGTTCTTCGAGCAAGCCAAAATCAACCCCCTATATCTTATTTTTTGAACAAATTGAAACAGGGATATGATAAACAATTCGATTATGATGCAAAACCATAAGCTTTCATCAATAATCGTTACCTATTATAGATGACATTAACGAAATAGCGGATCAAATTAGGGTTCTTCGAGCAGCTTGAACATAGGTTCTTCGAGCAAATTTTGGAGCCAAATTCAACACCCTATATCTTGTTTGTTGAACAAATTGAAACAGGGATATGGTAGCCAAATTCGATTATGATCCAAAAATCTCAACTTTAATCAATAATCGTTACCTATTGAAGAAGAAATTGATGAAATGGCATAGTAGAAATTCTGCCACTTCAATCCACAACAACTATTGTTTTTTTAATTTTTTAGTCGAATTTTGTTGTTTTGTAGACAATAAATAATGGTTTACAACACTAAAGCACAAAAAAGCCCAAAAAATGGTAAGGAAATCGAATACAGCAAGAAAATTTGATTCACAGATCCTGCTGCAAATAACGGGCTCTATTAAAAAAACGGTTGTTATTTCATTTTGCCAGTTTTTTTCCAAAAAATGCCGTTTTAACTAAAACCGGTCCCGTTAGATCAAAACCGGCAGGTTAGATATAAATACCTGTTTGACCCAAACCGGCCGGTTTTAGATCGGATATTTCTATGAGAGATGGGTCTAAGTATTGGTACCCCAAAACCGGCCTAATCAGAGTCAGAACTATGGTGTTTCCGATCTAACCGGCTGATTCCGGTTCAAACTGGTCGGTTTTGCGAACACTGGCTAGCATCAATGCTATGCCCTGTCAAGTCATTCATACTAATTTAATAGATTTATTGTAATATCATCAACAAAGTTATCTATTTTTTGAATTAACCAGATAATTTTGATAAAACCTAATTTGTCGCACATTTTAATAGGTTATACAAATTGGTCTATAATTGTGGATTCAAAAAGTCAGCCTACCAAAAGAAAAAGACAATGACATATTTTATTAAAAGTTGAATATAGCTCTCAAATATTAAGTTGGTGAAAATAAGTACTTGTATTGGGAAGGTTTTTAAAATTTTGAAGTTATTCTATACCCTCCTCTAGTTAATGTTGAAATCATTTATTTATTCATGAGTGGCATTGACGTGAAAATCCATCTTTACAGGGGACAAACTTTGTTTAATATTTTAAACATTAAATTTAAGGTAAAACTTTCTATCTTCCCCTACGACATAGAAGTTCTATGTTCCCCTATCATCCTGTCATCCATTTTTTATCAAGAGAGCCACTCACCATTTGATCTTAGATCCGACGTTTTAAAGTATTTTATTTTTAGTTTTTTTTTAATACAATTTTTTTGCATATGAAATTTGGTATGTTACATCTTTTCATTGGGACACACCTATAAAAAGTATTAACAATAAATTTTCAATAAAAAATAATGACCAAAATACCCCTTGAATTGTTTAGGGGTACTTTGGTCATTTTATTTTATTGAAAATATTGTTTTAATATTTTTCATTAGTGCGAGTTTAATATTTAAATGGACGTAAAAAATTTGGTGTCAAAACAGTTTATAGAAAAAAAATTAAAAATAAAACAGTGTAGAGACGTGACATTGTGATTGAGACAATCTTAGCCCTCCATTAAAAAATAGAGGGTTGGATAAGGGGGACATAGAACTTCTATGTTGTAGGGGAACATAGAAAGCTTTCCCCAAATTTAATACTCGGCCTTAAGAATTCTTTGTGGTTTCTTCATTTTATTGGAACCATATTTTAGTAACTAATTGAATTATATGAATCATGATGATGGATTTCGTGGAAGAAGCCTCTAACCCCTACTTGAATCATCTAAACATATTTAAGTGTTTTGAAAGGGTTATCTTCAATCTTGTCTGCATGCTCCTTTTAAATTTCCAATGAGAACTCTTGCACTCTTGCACTCTTGCACTCTTGCACTTTTGAAAGGGTTATCTTGCACTCTTGTCAAAGAACGAGTTCGATTTCATTAAAATATAAGAAAAGTGCTACAATATCCG
The DNA here is from genome assembly GCF_054954075.1 of Amborella trichopoda. NCBI lineage: Eukaryota > Viridiplantae > Streptophyta > Magnoliopsida > Amborellales > Amborellaceae > Amborella > Amborella trichopoda. Next base: position 12,874,937 of record NC_142345.1, on the reverse strand, counting down.
TGTGACATAATTTTTTTTGGAGGCACCAAAAATGTACTGGAACATGCCCTGACTCTAGGTTTCTCGGGTAAATTTCTCTGTTCTTATTTATTTAGTTTAATTAATTGAGCTATTTATTTTCTTTGTTTCATTCCTTTGTTTTGGATTCTTTCTCTATTTTTTTGAGCAATTTCAAGCATGTGCTACCGATGGTTCTTAGAGAGGGTTGACCTTTCGCTATTTGTTTACGCTAGGTTTGCGCCGATCTCAGAGTGAAATCAACTCAAATACCATGTGGAACAAGTTAAATTTGTGAAATAGTAGAGAGAATGGGATCACTCAAATTATATAGTTAGAAACATTACATATTTAAGCAGATCTAGTTATTTTTTTAGTCTATTGGCAGCGCCAGCTTCAAAATCTATGTATATGACTTTAAAATACTCCTAAAAGTTAACTTAAGATGACAAAATATTTATGCTCCAATCTGCGTCAATTTCTGAGATGAAATCTACTCAAATATTAGCAAAACTGAGTTAAATTTGATAAAAGTAGAGAAAGCGGGGTTGCTTGAATTATGGGCCTAAGAATAACATAAATCTATTTGTATCTGATTATTTCTTGGGTCCACGAGCAGGGCCATCTTTTAGATCTGTGCATTTTTCTTTAAAAACTCTTTGAAACTTTACAAACCAAGAAATAATAGAATATACAAAAAATAAACTAAATTAAAAATAAAAATAAATTAAATTAAACGATAAAAGGGATACTAACCTCTGGGAACCCGGAACTTGGAGTTTTGGGCTTGGATCAGGCCGTTTTTCTGATTTGCGCTATCATATTCTTTTGGATGCCTTATGATTGCTGGAATTAGTATATCTAAGGTTCTTTGACCTAGATCTAGGGTTCCTAAGGCAGGGGAAAAGCTCAAGAATTTTAGGTAGGGCTACCTAGGTTTTTCTGATATTTGAAAGAGGTTTTTCTTAATTTTCTAAGGGTTTTAGGATCTTCTAAGGTATAAAAGATTGTTTTGATGCCCAAATATCCTCAAATTAATCATCTCAACGGACATGAGAAAAAAATAGATTTAAAGTTTTAGAAATAGTGTATTTTATAACACCGTTTTGAAAATGGTATTCCTTGTGAAAATGGTTTCGGATGTTCGACGTCCGAAAATGTCATATTTTCGGATGTTCAACATCCGAAAATGGTTTCAGATATTGGACATCCGAAAAAGGTTTCGGATGCTGGACATCCGAAAATGTCAGAGTTTTCGGATGTTTATCATCTAAAAATGACTGCGAAATTCTAGAGACTTTCTGGAAATTCAAAGGCATATTTTCGGATGTCCAACATCCGAAACCATTTTCGGATGTGAACATCCGAAAAACCCTTCAATTCGGATGTTCAACACCCGAAAATGAGAATGTGATCCGAAAATGGTTTCAGATGCTGGACATCCGAAAATGTCATAGTTTTCGGATGTTTATCATCTAAAAATGACTGCGAAATTCTAGAGACTTTCTGGAAATTCAAAGGCATATTTTCGGATGTCCAACATCCGAAACCATTTTCAGATGTGAACATCCGAAAAACCCTTCAATTCGGATGTTCAACACCCGAAAATGAGAATGTGAATGTTAGCCTATTAAAAAAAACCCTCTAATTCAGTTATTCAACATCAAAAAAAGGGTAAACTCGACGTTTTTAAAAAATTGTGTAAGAAAAGGTAAAATACGAACATACATGTAATAATATAAACTATTTGGTACATCCATAATAACGCAAAGTATGACGGATATGTGTGTAATTTTTTCAAAGTAAATAGTCCTCTAAAGAAAAATATACAATGAGACTATTTACCTTTTGTGTAAGGTGGTCACAAGTAATCTTGACTATTGGATGTGAAATGGGATGGTTGGGGATGTCATATATTGGGCACAAAAATGAAAACAAATTTCTTTACATAGTAGCATATAATAGTGATTAAAATAGAATAATTGATTTTCATTCTGTAGGGCGGAGAAAATAGGAAATGATAATTGAGGTTCTCTCTTCTCCTTCAAGATTGGACTGTGGAAATAACTACTCTACCTTTGAACTTTAAAAGATAATAATGCATTAGTATCCTGTGTAGATGTGGGCCACGTGGCTTTTCAAGTTTTGTTCAAAGATTTTGGCTTTGGTGAAGTTTAGGTGCAAATATGCAAAGCAAGAGTAATAACTAGTTTTGGGTAGTATTTTTATTCCTAATTTGGTCAAAGTTATGCCCTCCTAGGAATTTAGGTCGCAAATTTTTAAGATATGAAATCTCTCTCGTCTTCATTTTGCAACAGACCAGCGTACTACTTTTTAGCATTATTGATTATAAAAGGAAAATGGTTTGATAGGGCTGCAGCTCTTATCAAGATAAGTAAAGCCTCACATTATAACTTATCAAAAATTGCAATTTAAGTGTTGAAAAACCTTTAATCAATCATCTCAACTTAAACATTATGGTTGTACAATAAAATTAGGATTTCAAGTTTTAAAAATAGTGTATATTGCAACAAATCATCTAGACCATCCATTTCACACTAAAAACAAGCGTTAAAAAATCCGCAAGATCTGTACCCTTTTTTTAGTTCCAAATTGTTTTGTCAGTGTTGGAATTTGATTTTAGAGCCATCATGAAGATTTTCAATACCCAAAGTGCTTTTCAGATGAGGATTTGAGGTGAACCTTTATTTTGTTTTCATCCATTATAGAAAGGGAATAGTTCATATAAGATGTCAACCTTATACTGTATGAGTAAGGTGTACCTAAAAATTAGTAGAGAAGGTTGTTCCTATGCTGAAAAACCCTTAAATCGATCATCTCAACCTTGAGATTCATAGATATGAAAAAAATGGGATTTCTAGTCCTGAAAATAGTTTATCTTCTAACACATGGACCATCCATTTTTATGATTTTCAAGTGTTTATAAATCCACTTGATCGTCACCATTTTAAGAATTTTGAATTTCATAATTGCGAGCAATAATAGATTTTCATATCATCGCAACACTTTGTGCTACTGAAACTGTACTTTCGATATAGTTTTGAGGTGCACCTTACTTTCAATAGTATAAAGTTGACACCTTATACAAACATCACCCTTACAAAAATACCTTTATTAATAACTACTGATAAAGTAAAAATAAATTTATTTCTCTCTCTCTCTTTATCTCTAAAAACCTAAATGCATTTGTAGGTTTCTCTATCTAAAGCTCTATTTCTCTAAATGTGAATAGGTTTGTTAGTACTTAACCTAAAAAACAAACATGATAGGTTTGTCGGTTTCTCTCTAATGCTCTCTTACTAAAAGCATGAAAAGATTGGTTGGTTTCTCTCTCTAAAAATACAACATGAGTTTGTAACTTTCTCTCTTTTTTCCATTTTTTCTTCTTTGCAGTGGTTTCTCTCTCTAAAGTTCTATTTCTCTAAAGGACCTTTTGGATACCTAGAAATATATTGTCTGTAAAATATATTACTGGCGTAATACATTACTACTATGTAATACATTATCTACAAATGGATTGTTACTGTTTGGGTAGTATTTAGATACAACTTGAGAAATACATTGCTACTGTTTAGCTATGTCTGGAAGAAATATGAGAAATGCATTACTAATATTTTACCAGCACTTACCTATAAACTATCATTTTTTTCTTTTTGTCACAAAATTCCACTGAAATGCGGAATTAAAGTCATCATCACACAATTCTAAAAAGATTTTCTAATAATAACATGTAACAATCTTAAAATTTCAAAAAAAAAAAAAAAAAAAGGAGAAAAGATGCTTTTAAATAGGTGATGGTCTGTTTGAGTATGATGGTCCTTGGGGACTATCACTATTTTCAAAAACTTTTACTTGGTTTAAAACTTTTGCTGCTACTTTTGTTTGCAGCCTTTGCAGTTGCTGCTTGCAGCTGGCAACGTCCTTTAGCGAACGTGGTTTTCGTATGTTAAAAGCATACGCTTAACACGACACCTCAAGTATGAGGTAGAGCGTAATAAAATATTATAATAATACGTTCTAAGAATTTAAGTAGTGGAGGTGAGCACTCCTACCCTAGAAAATTTTGAGATCTCTCTCTCTCTAGCCGAATTTTATCGAAGTTCCCTCTCAAATATTTGTGGGTAAGTGACATCGTCTTCCCGAAAATTAGTCTATTTTTAATAAATAGTGATATTTCAGTCCAGGATCTTTATTTTATCAGTTTTATGTGTAAGTGACCTCATTGTCTCGAAAAATAATCCATTCTTTTTAAAAATAAAATGAAATAATTATTTCTGCTTATTATCATGAATTTTAGGTGCGATAAATTTTATGCGCACACGACCGCATTATCTTGAAAAATAATCTTTTTAATAAAAATTGTGATATTTTATCTATGTTAGAAATTTTGAATGCTGTAAATTCGAAAAATAAATTTATTTATTTTTCTTGTCTATTGTTAGAAATAAATGTGATATTTCTGCTTTTAGTAAAATTGTGATATTTCTTTCTACTGTTTTGAATATTTAGACATTGTAAAATTCATGTGCAAATGACTGCCTTATTATTTAAAAATTGACATTTTTGCAATTGATTATAGTATTGTTGTGAAATGTTTATTTGTGGATTGATATCCCATAAATTGTGATAATTCCGTATTATTGAAATTTTATAAGAGTTTTTCTATACATATTAAATTGGCAATTATGCTAGAATGCCTTTACAAACTGCTACCTTTCTAAATTTGAGCCCAAAATATTTGATTGGTTATTTTCGAAATGTTATAGAGAGTGACTGTTATTAATGGTTTAAGTGAAATCCATATTAATGATTTCAGTGATATGTTGAGTACATGATATTGCTGCTTTCGAATGTTTAAAGAGATTTAGAAATAATTTAAGTATGCAAGTGGACTCATCCGGTTCGCCGGTGAGGTATAAGTGGACCTATCTGGGACGCCGGTAGGGATTAAGTGGACTCATCTGGTACGCCGGTGAGGTATAAGTGGACTTGCAGGGATTAAGTGGACCTATTTGGGACACCGATAGGGATTAAGTGAACCCATCAGGACGCTGATGGGGTATATAGGTGACCTACGTGGGACGCCAGTAGGGTATTTTGTGAAATCTTTTGAATTATGTACTGCCGTTAAAAGTGTTATAAGCATTTCAATTACTCGGATTATACTTAATTATGCATTTATTGAAAGTGAAACTATTGATGCATTTCTGTTAATAGACCTCATTTTGGAAAATATTGATATCTTTCAATCATGATTATTTTTAAGATTATGATGATCACTTACTGAATAGCCAAACTCATCAAACTATGGTAAACATTTTTTCAGGATAACTGCGGATTCATTTTGAGTGCTAGTTAAGATCAACCTTGGAAGATACTGTTGTTGTACTAGCTTTCTTTATTTACTTTGTAAGACCTCGCCACTGTAAATTTGTCCTATCAATAGATGTATATATGTTTTGTCTGTCACATCTCAGGAATAACAGTATTGTAAATTCTTGGGGTGTGACATAACATCATCACCATTCAAAAAAGATTTTTTAATAATAACTTGTACCATTCTAAAGTCATCATCACACCAATTCTTACTTATTTTGCATGCTTTTGACACTTACATGGAATCACATGTCTTGTAACATTATTAGACTTTGGTTTCAACATGATAAGTCATTGGAATAACATATTTTTATTGTGATAAGCTTTATTTTTATTTATTTATTATAGAAGTCTTTCAAATGTCTCTGTATAATTTCAAATAAGCAATAAATTTACTATACTAAATTCAAAATTTTTATGGTACCAAATTCAAAATCTTTATGATACCAAATTCAAAATTTTTATGGAAGAAATTTGATTGGTAAATTTGGTAATTGAGTAGAAAATTTTGATGCAACTAAAAAGGTAGGGCTTATCCACACCAAAATAACGGGTTAAAGAGAGATGAAGCACCTTATGCAAACCAGTTATTAGAGCTTAAGAGAGAGAGGGAGCGGGCTTACAGAGGAACGGAGCCGCAAGCCAGTTATTAGAACTCAAGAGAGAGAGGGGGCGGGCTTAGAGAGGGAGGAGCACTTATGCAAACCAGTTATTATGAAAAATAGTAGGGTTTACCAGTGAAAAGAGAAATATGCGGGGTTCGCATTTTTTAGGCTGCGATAGGTCAAGAAGAGAGAGAGTAGGGCTTACCAGTGAAGAAAGAAATGTGACTTTGGTAAGTTCTTGAGTTTGAGAGAGGGAAAATGAGGGGTTCGCATTTTTTTTAAGCGGGGATAGGCAAAGAGAGAGGCTCGCAAAAGATTTCTCAAGGATTACCTGTCAAGGCTCATTTTTCATCCCTCAATGCTCGCAATCGGTTTAGTGATTTATAGAAAAATCTCGGTAATCTCTTTCAATTTCCTTACTATTAAAGTATTTCCTTATAATATATTGTCATGTAAAAGATTTTCAGGTACCCAAATGGCCTGTGAATAGATTTGTTGGTTTTTCTCTAAAGCTCTCTCTCTTTGAAGGAATGAACATATTAGTTGGCATCTCTCTTTAAAAATACAAAATGAGTTTGTTAGTTTCTCTCTCTTCCTTTCATATTTTCTCCTCTAAAGAGAGAAATTAAACCATTTATAATTTATTTTTTGAATGTTCCATTCATAATATTTAGAGAGAGATATGACTATAAATGGGAATATAAGAGTATTTTTATGCTTCTTGATTTTTGGGATTTATCCACTTCAATGGAGTGACCAACTTTAACTCTTGAGAGAAAAAAAATTCCAAACATGCTCTCTAAAAAAAAAAAAAAAAAGTTTATATAAGGTTGCAACCTTATAATGTAGAGCTACGGATGCACCTCAAAATTCCATCGGAAAAAGTAGTTTTAATATTAAAAACCCTTTGATTGATCATCTCGACATTAAGATGTATGACCATGAAAAATAAAAAGATTTTAAGTCTCAGAAATAATACATTTTACAACATGTTATCTACACTATCCATTTTCAAGATTTTCATATGTTTATAGATCTACTTGATTTTAGCCATTTTTGAAATTTAAAGTTTTATAATTAGATATAAAAATAGATTTTGAAATAATCGTAAGAACATTTTACATCAAAATTATATACCATGATAAAATTTGAAGGCGCACCTTACCTCTACAACTACATATGCATCCGTATGCAAATTGCACCAAAAAGCAAATTGGGAAAATATCGTATTATCCCCTATTTTTAACTTCTATATCTTATCAGACCCAATAATTGAAAATATTACTTGTAAGCAAAAAGACTCCATCTTTTCAATCTTTCAACCTCTAAACCTTTTTTATCTTGTATTATTGACCTCAACAACTTATGAAATGACTCTATCTCTCTTTTTCTTGAAACCTCCATCTCTCTCTCACATCATCATCTCTCTCTCAAAGCTCCATCTCTCTCTCTCACATCATCATCTCTCTCTCTCTCAAAACTCCATCTCTCTCCCTAAAACTCAAATTTTATTTCTCTCTCTAAAACTCCTTCTCTCTCTAAAACCCAAACTCCATCTCTCTCTCTCACGCATAAGAAGGTGTGCTCGTGTTCGTGCTCAAGCTAAACCCTTTAGCCGATAAACTCATCAAAAAGCGAAGAGAGAGAGAGATAGAGTTTTAGAGAGAGAGAGATATGGAGTTTGAATAGGGTGTCATTTTAGTATTTGTTTGGGTCAAAATTTATTATCAAAGAGGTCCAGGGGGTTGTAAGATAGAAAAGATGGAGCTTTTTTGTTTACAAGTAATATTTTCATTTCTTAGATCTCATGAGATATGGAAGTTAAAAATAAAAAATAAGGAGATTTTTCCAAAATTAATTATAGACCGTCTGCTTCTAGGAGAGTCTAAGTTAAAGATATTTTTAATACAATAATCATGAGGTGGTTCATACGTGGAAACCAAAATGCTTTATTAAAAAATTACCATTGACGAGCTTTTTTCACCCAAGGGAGTAAGTAAAGTGTGTGCTCCCGACGGGAGCATGGTATACAATAAAAATAGTTTGGTTTTAAAATGGGTGTGGTTTCCATAAGGTTGTAACCTTAAACAATCCAATTAAAGCGTACCTTCAAATTTGATTATCACATATAATTTGATGTAAATTATCTTTAGGATTATCTCAAAATTTATTTTCATATCTAATTATAAAATTTTAAACTCCAGAAATGGTTAAAATCAAGTAGATTTATAAACATATGAAAATTTAAAAAATGGATGGTCGGGATAATATGTTGTAAGATATAATATTTCGGAGACTCAAGATCCTTTTTTTTTTCATAATCGTATATCTTGATGTCGAGACCCTCAATTAAAAAGTTATTTAATATTAAATAATATTTTTTAATAAATTTTTGAGATGTTTCCGTAGCTTTACATTTTAAAGTTGCAACCTTTATATAAACTTTTTCTTCGTTTAAGTACAAACAGCATATATATATATATATATATATATACCGCGAGGAGTTTTTGCATTTAAAATTGAAACCATTGGCTTCTTTCCGTCCACCTGGAGTGCTCTAGACCATTCATCCCCCCTCTCTCTCTCTTGTGCATGCACATTGACCAAACCACTTCATCTCGCTCAACTTTAGAGAGAAAGAGAAAAGGGTACAGAGAGAGAAAGACGTGTTATGTGACGTGTGGAGTGACATATTCTTGATTTCCCACTATCAATTCACCGATTTGTGACCGGAAGTAACCTGACGCCATCGATTTTTTTTTCCATTTTTAAATTGGAAAAAGTTTATATAGAGCCGTGTGACTTTAAACAATCAAATTAGGGCCCATCTCAAAAATTTTATTAGAAGAGATTGTTATGATGCTCAAATATCCTCAAATTGATCGTCTCGTTATCAACATGCATGGACATGAAAAAACAATGAATTTCAAGTTTTAAAAATAGTGCATCTTGTAACGCATTTTTAGACCGTCATTTTTCAAGATTATCAAGTTTTTGTAGATATGCTCGATCTATACTATTTCTTAATCTTTAAATTTTATAATTAAAAAATATATTTTAAGGTTATCATAAAAATTTCCAGTATTGAAACCACATTTCTCGATACTATTTAAAGATGCACTTTATTTTTATTGTTCGGAGCCTTGGCTCCATACAAACAAGACCCTTCTAATTTTTTATATAAAAAAGAAAAGTATTTGGTAAATACGCTTACTCACGCTATTTTTATGCTGTCTTCATACAAAATATATCTCAAAGATATATTTTTGATTCAAAATTTTAGGGTTCAAAAAATCTCAACCATGAAAATGTTTTCAATTTGGAATTTCTTTTTTCAAATTCACATTGGATGGTTGTAAGTAATTGTGGCTACCTTGTATCAAAAGTAAATAGTCTCATTATATACAATCCCCAAAATTATTGGCCACTTTTATTTGTTTATATATAAATAGGAAAATGCCTATATAAAGCATCAACCTTAAATTGTACGTAAAGCACACTTTATACACCCACTAAAAGTGGTCTTCTTCACATTATAAAACCCTCCAATTGATCATCTCGATCTCAAGATTTATAATATTATAAAAAGAATTTTAAGTTTTGAGAAGAGAGTATCTTGTAACATATTATCTGGGCCGTCTATTTCAAGAATTTTAATCTATACCATTTTTTAGATTTTTCATCACCATCAAAGTTTTTTTCCAATTAATTGGGGTCAACTAGATGAATCTTGGACCGCCATTCTGCTCTAGCATTTCTTCTAGTTTTAAATTTCATAATTAGAGATGACGAGATCAAGCCATCCCTAATACGACTTTTATATTTTTAGATAAAATTTGGAGGTATGCATTATTTTAGTTGCTTAAGGTTGTATAAACTGCTTGTGTGAATGTTTAAAAAAAAAAAAAAAAAAAAGTTCCATAGATCGTACTCAAATACATATGGAAAAAGTCAATATAAATTTGCCACCATATGTTGTAGGATAAAGATGCACCACTAAAATCTATCGGGAAATGCTTCTTTGACATTAGAAACCCCATCTAATTAATTATCTCGAAGATATATGAATATGGAAAAATAATAATAATTCAAGCGTTAAAAATAGTTCAACTTGCAATACATTATCGGACAATCTATTTTTAAGATTTTCATATTTTTTTATAGATTTGCTTGATTTGAACCATTTTTTAAATTTAAAATTATATAATTAGAGATGAAAATAGATTCTCTGACCATCTTAAAAATTTTCGACATTAAAATTATATATTGTGACAAAATTTGGAGGTATATCTTATTTTGATTTTTAAATATTGCAATCTTATGCAAACTACACCCATAAATATACTTGGGAAGCTGACCAATGTGGCATATGCCCTAGGCCAAAGCAGTTTGGGTGGAAAAGAGTACAAAAACCAATAAATGGTCCACTCTAAAGTCCGATGGACGCGACGAATCAAAAATAAATACTTCTCCTTTTCCATGAAGGACAGTGCCAAGGAATCAACATTTTGGTCAATTTTCTTCCAATTGATAAGACCATGCACTATCCCAAATGGGCATGATGTGGGGGATACCTGGTGTGGTCATAAAGCCAGTTAATTGTTGGATTTTAAAAAGAAAAATGGTTTGATAGGGCCGTAGTTAGCTCATAACTCCTTGAAAATTCCAATTCAAATATTGAAAGACTTTTACATAGATCATCTCGGCTTCACCATTATAGTTGTAAAAAAAAAAGATTTCAAGCTCTAAAAATAGTGTGTATTGTAACAAATTATCTAGACCGTTCATTTAGCACTAAAAATTAGTGTTCATAGATCCGCAAGATCTGTATATATTTTTAGTTTTAATGTTTATTGTCAATAGTTAAATTTTATTTTTGAGCAATCATGGAGATTTTCGTTGTCGAAAGTGATTTCCGGATGAGGATTTAGGTGAGGCTTTATTTTATTTTCATAAAGCCTAGGCCTCATAGAAACATCATCCAAAGAAAATGAAGCTTATAGCACTCCCATCATGCAGAAATTGGAATGGTGCACAATCACCCTTAGTGGTTCACATCAGGAAAAATATGAATGGTATAGTATTATATTGTTATACATGGTTAATTTTAATTTTTTCTACTAATTGGATTGAGATGAAATTTTGAGGTGTTTGTGTCACAATTAGGAGTGGAAAACCAGTTCCAGGAATTTTTTTTTAAGAAGGCGGATGTCGCAGCTTTATCCCTAGTGACTAAGTCAAAAAAAACACATGTCAAATGTGAAAAATAATTTGTAAAAGGTAAATTAAACAGAATAGGGCATTTTGATCAATTTTAGTTTTTTTGCGAATTAATTTTATGTTTTTTAAGTGCACCTTGGTGGTTATGTATACCCGAAATTTTAAATGGAAAAAGTCTATATAAGAGTGAGGCCCTAAACAATCAAATTAAGGCGCACTTCTAGAGGTTATTTCTATTCGGGAAGAGCCCTTAATTCAATCATCTCAACCTCAAGATTTATGGATATGAGAAGAAATAGATTTCTTAGAAATGATGTAACTTGTAATGTATTATCTAGCCGTCAATTTTAAAAAATTCAGGTTCTCATAGATCTGCTAGATCTACACTATTTTTTAAGCTTTATAATTTATAATTAGAGATAAAAATAAATTTTCAAGCCATCACAAAGATTTGTGATATTGAAACAACATGTTTCAACACTATTTGAAAGTGTGTCTTATTTTCATTGGTTAGGACCTCAGCCTCATAAAAACCACACCCATTTTAAATTAATTCAACTACTAGGGGGAAAAAAAGTACAAATAATACTAACCATCAATTTTCTTTCTTTTAATTTAAAGCATTAGGAGGGTTCTTGTGGAAACTTTAAGCGTCCACTGTCTTTTTTCTTTTGAAAATAAAGAAAAATAAATAAAAAATAACAATTTTGAAATGTAAAACATATAAAAGATTGTAAGGATTTCTAAAAAATAAATATTTTTTTAAATTTAAATATAAAATATCTCAGAGTAAAGCCTCATTTTTTATTAGCTAATCAAACATATATCAAAATTGATAGATCTGCCCAAGCCAGAATTGAACAACTATGAGTTTTGACCTATTTTAAATTAAACTTTGGACTAGATTTGTCAAGGCACCAATTAAAGGTCCTACCAATCTAGTTCAATATCTATAATACTAAGATTAGCTTAAGTTACTGGCGATGGAGGTGATCTACATGGGGAAAATTAATATTAGTTGTATGTCTGCATAATGGTGAACTTTTTTTCTTTTTTTTGACAACGTTCTGAGGCTTTTATTAATAAATTACTGTAAAAGCATGAAATTACAATGCTGGGGAACAAAAATAGAAAGGGAGGAAAGAGAAATTACAAGCTTAGCTAAGCGGTCAGCAGCATCCTTATCTTTAATCAATAGAAAAGGGGATCGTATACTATGAGACCATTTATCTTTTTATAATGTGGTCACAATTGCCATTAGCCATTACATGTCAAATTAAATGGCTTGAGATATGTCACAAAGTTTAAGAGAACGTTTTTTGAATTTTAAGTTAATGACACACTTATAATCACCCAATTTAAAACCTGATAGACAAAAGTGATTGTGACATTTTTGTGCTAAAAATAAATAGCATTTTTATATACTTTCCATAAAAAACTACAAAAGGTGTAATCCAAATCCTATAATTTTGTACCTCAAAAAAAAGAATCCAATAAATGAAATCTTCCACTTTCAAATATACTCCCAATACAACGATTCCTGAATCCACTGATTATACTCTAAAATCCCTACTTTTGTAGCTTACTTTAAATCTAGGGTAACTTTGTTGTTCCACCAAAGTTTATGATAAAATAAAAAAGAGGAACATAAGATATCATGGTACAAGCAATCTGAAAGGGGTAATTGTCACAACCCCGCCACCTAACCCCTACCGTCCCAAATCGGAGGGCAACAGAGTGTGGGATCGTAACTGGAGGTCGATTACGTCACTCTGGTGGGAGTGGCATCAACGCGTGTTAAAAAGGCAGAATAAAAAAAAACCACAAGAAATAAATAAAAACTTATCCAACAAGCATTGAAAACAGAATAAATGAAAATCATTAACTTCATTCATCTTCAAAAGTCTATACAATAAAGTTTGAGGCTTACAAGCCTTACACTCATCCCAAAATATTACATCAAACAGAACAACACATGGCAATGCCACCAGACACCTACAAAACCAAAAAGAAATCCTGAACTGGTTCGAACTCCGAACACCTGCTATCACCGGTCAGCTGCTCGCCACACGTGGTCAGCTACTAACACTCTACACAGATGAAATAAGTAGAGTAAGCAATAAGCCTAGTAAGTAGATCACTGCCTTCGCATTTCCAACTATCAATATATACATAATAACATGCCCATAGTCCATGAAAAATCACGTTTGTCACACAGAGTATGGTCATACGTCAGAGTACATATTCTTGTGTATAAAAAGGTAAGACTCAGTTAACAGAGCATTACTTGTTCTCGATATGGCATCAACTGTTATGCATGTCACAGTTACAATTAGGTGTTCATACATAATACAGAATTTTGATAAGTAGAACATATTAAATTACTCCTGAAGTAGAAGCCACATCGATCAGGCTAAGCCAATCCTGAAACTTGGGACGGGACCTTCATTCAGGACGGAGGATAATGACAAGTGGATGTCCCACTTCATTATATCCTTACTCACGTACACATCTCAAGTTTTCAATAGGTTGAGGCATTGCAAGACACGACCCTCTCTTATGCCCTTAGGCGAGAGGGTGTTACACTACCATTGGAGGACCCAATGCATAGTGCCTATGACAATTTGAGGGGCGCGACCCTCCCTATTATTTAAAGTCACTTCTCGACTCCACTCCTATCATATGGGTTGAGGTACAGTATACCCCACTACCAATAGAGAAGTCATTGTGTAGCAGTCACATATCAGTATTCATCTACCAAAATCAGAAAGTCCACTACCAATGGATGATCTACTTCGTAGCAGTCAGATATCAGTATTCATATAACAGAATCAAAAAGTTTACTACCAATGGATGACCCATTGTGTAGCAGACAGATATCAGTATTCATTTAACAAAATCAGAAAGTCGACTATCAATGAAGGACCCATTGCGTAGTAGTCAGATATCAGTATACATCTAACATAATAAAAAAGTCTACTACTAATAGAAGACCTATTGCATAACAGTCAAATATCAGTATTCATATGACAGAAACAGAGTATCTACTACCAATGGGGGACCCATTGCGTAGTGGCCAGAAATCACATATATCAGTTGCACCATGTATAGGCATGCATAACATTTATTCATTCATTCTTTACTCTTTTCAAGAGGTTAGAAATATTCAACAATCATAGGATCATAATCATGCCAGTTCGGTGTCTTATCACCTTGCAAAAGGATTTCAGCTATGTTTAAAAGAAACATTGATACATGACATTTGCATAACTCATATACAACTTAAATTCATTATTATTCTTATCAATCATGGGCATATACAGAATGAGGCATAACACCCAAATTATGAGGGGAATTTAACTAAATTCCGATTCCAATTTGCTAATAGAGCATTACTTAATTAATTAAGGGTTCAGCATATTGTTCTGAATCTTGCTGAATTTTGCCCATAGTGACATATGTTCACAATTTAAATCATAGCTTGCAACCTAATAGGAATTTTGAAACAATTTTAACATGCAACTTTTAGTAGACATTCAAAGCTTTCAAATGGCTACGGCTTCGGGGTAATTGGACTCCATTTAGTCAGTCAAAATTCATGGCAACAGAGACAAAAATTCTGAGTTTCTGTGAGATTTGTCAATAGTGACATACTGAAACATTTTTTAGCATAGCTCCTCATTTACACAGAATTTGGGTAATGTTAAAGCATGAAAATCATAGAAGACTCATGCATCTATCAAAGGGATATATTTTTTGGGTCATTTGGACCTCAATAAGTCAGGCAAAGTTTTAATATAGTAGAACCAATATTTTTGGAAATTATCACAGTCTGCTAACAGTGGCATATGAGCACAAACTGAAACACATCTTCCAAACTATCAAGAATCTCAACTGGACATAAACATTAAACTTTAAGTAGACTCATAGACCTTTTAAATGGTGATAATTTGAAGCCAATTAGATATCATTTGCTCAGTCAAAATCTTATTTTAAAAGCATGTAAGTTCCCTGAAAAATCATTGTACACTCATGACACATTTTAAAGACCACTCCATAACTTCAAACCCATACAAGAAAACAACATGAAACCTTTTCTATCTTACGTTAGACTCACACAAGCATCATTCCACAAAATTTTAGGATTCACAAGCGTGATAACAATGCCCAACTTATCATGCAAAGAAGACCTCATTGTTGGAAAACAGAACATAACATACATGCTTAACATCATACTTTATCCATGGAATTTCGTGCTTAAATTTTATACTTTCAATTTCATGCTCTTACAACTTGATGCAAGGGGGTAGAAATCCACTTACACAGCCAACAATGGTACCCTCCAATCTTTCTTCTACAGTCTTTCAACTCCAACAATGGATGCTTCAAAGTGAGGAAGTGAACTTCCCAGAAACTTGTCTTAGAGAGAGAGAGAGTGAGAGAGAGAGAGAGATGTGGAGGAGCGAAAAGCGAATGACGTGAGGGAGAAGGAAGGGCTTAAGTATCTCCTCAAGTGGCAGGTGGTAGCCCAAGCAGACCGGTGGCAACCAACTCCGATGTAGCGGGCAAGTGGTGAACACTTAATCATGCATGACAGTGCTGCAGCCGGTGTTGCGCAACCTGCGCTATACACACGGCGATGCCCCTTGATCACTCATGGCGTTGCGTTCTCGCTCCCGTGCGCATACTGCGCGCTCTCTTCTGCTGCTGCGCGCTTACTATCGCTGCGCGCTCACCATCGCTGCGCACTCACCATCGTCGTGCGCTCACCATCGTCGCGCACTCACCATCACCGCGCGCTCACCATCGCTGTGCACTCACCATCGCCGCGCGCACACTGCCGCGCTCTCTTCTACAGCTGCACGCTTACGATCGCCGCGCGCTTGTCCCTGGGTCCTTACAGTGATAATGAATTCTCATTGAATCTTCGTATTTCAAGTTTGCAACAAATATATGAGCAGCTCCCCTAATTAGAATAGACTTGGAAATGAATATTTCTCATTGGAAGTTCTGTACTCTCAGGTGAAAACTATCTAAACCACTTTATTTAGGCCTGTCGCAATCTAAATATGAATTATTTAATGTACTTATTATCTTTCAAATAAATTCCATTATTTTTCTATATATCAGGGTTCAAAAAATCGAACTGGCCTCGGAAACCAAGCAAGGCTGGTAACCGGTAAAATAGCTGGTTCAACCAGCTTAATTGGGCAAAGTCTTGGTCGGTCAAAAAAGTGTTTAAAAAAATAAAAAACAAATAAAAATCTAAAAAAATATAAAAAATATATTTAAATTATAATTAAACAAAGCACATCCAAATGAAGAGAAAAAAATGGATTTTAAAAAATCGATTTGTGCCTAGGGGTACTTATGAAATATTTTAAAAAAAGATGGAAAAATGTAAAAATAACTATGGGTGTGATTTCTATATGGTTGCAACCTTAAACAATCCAATTAAAACGCACATCCAAATTTTATCATGACATGTAATTTTGGTGAAAAGAATTCTTAGGATTATCTCAAAATCTATTTTCATATCTGATTATAAATTTTAAACTCTAAAAATGGTTAAAATCAAATACATCTATAAATGTATGAAAATCTTGAAAATGGACGGTCTAGATAATGTATTGCAAGATGCACTATCTCTAGGACACAAATTATTATTATTATTTCCATATGCATACATCTCAATGTCGATATGATCAATTAGAGGTTTTTTAAACATAAAAACAACTTTTTTCGATGGATTTTTGAGATGCATGTGTAATTCTACATTGTAAGGTTGCAACCTTATATAAACTTTTTTCAGTAAGTATTAATGACCAAAACACATTCCAATTTTTGCTAAAAAGATGAAAAACATTAAAAAAAACTCATTCCAAATAAATCCCTTACTTTTTTGGAATTTTATATAATTTTTTTTAAAATACTTGACCGGGTCACCAAAAAGCAAGGGAAACCGAAGCCAATTACATGTTCTTATTTAAACCGCCCGATTTTACAAACACTGAAAATACCCATTCTTTTTCTTCTTCTGATCTAGGAAAAGAAAGGATGTGGTTTTATTCGTTGTGTGGCGCGCAATTAAGAGGGTCTCTTATTTGGGACCTTGTGGTGAACTTGGCCGAATTGTGTTCTTTATTGCAACTTGTTTTGAATTGTGTTATTTATTGTAGGGTATTAAACTTCTTTTAAAACGGTTTGTTGGTATTGCCAAAGGGGATTGTTGAATGGTGTGAACAACGTGTCCCATGGAGATTGTGATCGATCTTGCTACGTATTTGAGGACATCAACTTTAGACATTGCTATTGCTAGGGAGACTGCTTTGAAACGGCTCCTTTTGATGAATGACATTCTGCCTTAATTCTTTTCTCTACTTTTAGCTTGTATTCTCTTTTTATAAGCAATAAAATTTCTTTGTTTTAATAAAAAAAATAGTTCTTTATAAAATTCGATATTAAACTGTTAAAATACATAATCTTAATGAAATCGAGCATTTTGCTTGATAAGTAGCCCTTTTCTTATTTCTCTAAGGGCATTTGGTTCTTTGGATTCAGATTTTTAGGAGTCACTTTTTTAGAAAAAGCTGGGCCAATTGTGTTTGGTTCACTTAGAGTTGACATTTCTGTTGGAATTGAGATTTCAATGGGATTCTTGAATGCTTATTTTAAGCCTAAATTTTGGAAATCTCAATTCCACCAAAATAGTCGAAATTGACATTTCATGGAAACAACCCATTTTTTCACAGACCCGTCACTGCCCTGCAGTAAGTTAGATTGAATAAATTTTTTGAGATCCGTAGACTTCTCCAACCCTAGTGATTGAGGACCTTTCATCTATGAATGAAAATGAAACCCTAGGGGCACTGAGAACCTCTGCCATCTGCTGCTAAAGAATGAAAACATATTAAAATTTTAGAGAGGGAAACTATATAAATTTTAGAGATTAAAATTTAGAGAGAGAAACTATATCAAATTTTAGAGAAAGAAAGTACATAAAATATTTTAAAAAGGCAGAATACATGAAATTTATTAGAGAGAAAAACTATTTCAAATTTAAAATTTTAGAGAGAGCTTCTTAAACTTTTAGAGAGAGAAACTATTTCAACTCTTAAGTTTTAGAGAGAGAAAGTATCTTTAAATTTTATATAGATGAACTACTTCAAATTTTTTCGAGAGAAATATCTCAAAACTTTTGGATAGAGAGACTATCTCAAATTTTCGATAGAGAAACTACCTGAAAATTTTTAGACAGAGAAACTATCTCAAATTTTAAGTTTTAGAGAGAAAATATTTTAAAACTTTAGAGAGAGAAACTATATCAAAATTTAGAGAGAGAAAATACCTAAATTTTTTAGATAGAGCAACTATTTCAAATATTTTAGATAGAGAAACTATCTTAAATTTTATATTTTAAATAGAGAAAGTATATTAAAACTTTAGAGAAATAAACTACCTGAAAATTTTAGAAAGAAACTATCCCAAAATTTAAGTTTTAGAGAGTGAAAGCATCTTAAAATTTTAGAGTGAGTAACTATATCAAAATTTAGAGAGAGAAGTACCTAAAATTTCTTAGAGAGAGAAACTATCTCAAAATTTTTTGAAAGAAACTATCTCAAATTTTAAGTTTTAGATAGAGAAAGTACCTTAAAATTTTAGTGGGAAAACTATATTATATTTTAGAGAGAGAAACTACCTTAAATTTTTTAGAGAGAGAAACTATTTCAAAATTTTATAGAGAGAAATTATTTCAAATTTAAGTTTTCGAGAGGCAATGTATTTCACATTTTAGAAAGAGAAACTATATCAAATTTAGAGAAAAAATATCTAAAATTTTTAGCAAGAAAAACTATCTCAAAATTTTTAGAGAGAAATACTATTTCAAATTTTAAGTTTTTGAAAGAGAAAGTATATTAAAATTTTAGAGAAAAAACCTTATCAAATTTTAGAGAGAGAAACTATCTCAAATTTTAGAAAGAGAGAGAGAGAAAAACTATTTTAAATTTTGAGTTTTAGAATGAGAAAGCATATCAAACTCCGTTACCAAACAATAGATATGATAATGATTATAGAGAATCAATGAACTTTGTATTGTATATCCAAACAAGAGATTTGAGAAATCCATGACAAGAATACTTGATATTGAAAATCCATAGATTTTCTTGGATTTCAAATATCCAAAATTCCTAATTTACTCCTATCCAAACATGTCCTAATAATTTTCTATCTCTTTGCTAAAGGGAATGTATATTGTAACAAATTGAGATTGGGTTTTTTGGTTTGTGCATTGTGTTCTCTCCTTTAAACTTTTCACTCTTTTTAGTAGAGGGAAACATGTCTTGCATCACTTGTTTTTCTTCCTTTCTTTGGATGGATACTTGTTTCTCTCTCTTACTTGAGTGAAGATTTGTCTTAGAACGGAAGTGTTCAAGAGTTGATGGTCATTTGCAAATATTTGTGGACGTTATGTTGAAGAGAGAGAGAGAAAGAGAGATTCTCTAGTTACCATTGGTGTTATTCTAGAGAGAGAGAGAGACGCACAGCTGGCTTGATGTTTTAAAAAGGAGGAAGACCCATTTGTTAACATTGCATGGCGGAAACAATAGAGAGAGAGGATTTGCATTTCCAGGAAAAAGATACTTAAGGCAATCCAAACAGTGAGTTTGCATTGTCCTGGTTTTCACCATATGCAATCCAAACATCATACATCATATTTCAAAAAATGCCAATTCCAGGAAATTCCAATTCCAGTATCGATTGTTTCAGGTGTTTGAGAATCTTTGATGCATCGGTCGCAGTGGAGAAGTTGCTCTTACTGCTCCGGACTTCTTTCGAAACAAATTTCATTCCCTTCTGTGTGTCGAATATTTGATTATTCATCTTTCTGAATTTTTTGGATCCCAAGACAAATTTGCTCGTGCCCTTGTTTTTTTGAGTCTTGGCTTTTTTTCTCTCTTTTTTTTTTCCCTCCTTCTTTTCTATTTTTTCCTGACTGATTTTTCCGTTCTAAGACTGTATCGTGATCGTTTTCCATGTTGAATTCATGTTTTGTTCCGTTTTGGAGAATTCCGAGCATGTTTGTTACTTTTTCTCATGTCGTGAAAGTAGGCTTCTTGCTATGATTTCGCATGTAAAAATTCCAGTAGGGGAGCCTCGATCACGTGAAGTTGTGACTCGTAAACTTAGTTTTGGATTCACTTTCATGATGATTTTATCAATGGTAGCACATACTCACCCCAGGACAACTCGTCTTGAACGAATATGAAAAAATAACCAAACTGCTCTTGCCTCAAGGTTGGGCTGAATGTCTCCCTAGGATGATCTGGGGAGTGCATGTTTTTAATTTTTTTTTCTCTTCTATCTTTTTCAGAGATGATTTGTCATCCACCTTAAGACATCTAGTCTTGGGTAAATCACATAACTTATTTTTATTTTGAACCAAGTTAGAAACATTCTCCAATATAGTCTAGATTTCCTTTTCTTTTATTCTTTGAGAAATTCTCCTGGGTCACTTTACCACATGTTTCTGTTCTTTCAGAATACTTGGATTGTACCTGTAGAGGATATGAGGACCCAACGCATGTTTTCCTTATGCATGCTCATTTGATTTTCTTGGATGTGGTAGAGGTTTACAACCCTAATCGTGTATTGCGACAGTTTGGACATCTTACTGATCATTACCTTTTCACTCCAAAATGGGTGCCTCCTATGATCATAGTCGATTATGAGGTGGAGTATTTATTGGATATGGCTCCCTATTCAACAAAGTGGGAGGACATGCATGCTCTCATATATGAGCTGAGTGAGGAGGATGTCATGGTGCCTCTAGTGGTGTATGGAGAGAGATATCAGGCTTTTATGAGGGAAATCATGTACATATCTTCACATGCTTAGGAGATCATGGAGAGATTGGCCATGGGTGGCCCCAACAAGTTGGTCAGCTGTGAGGCGGTGTACTTTGCTGAGATCTGAGAGAGATCGAGCTTAGGCTGAGCTAGAGTTGTTGCGTGTTACCCACAGCAGGGCCCAGTCTGCAGGTGCAGGACCTTCGCAGGCTGCGAATTGAGGGATGGACCCATTGCAAGTGAATCTCATACGGGTGAGAGGCGAGCGAGTACGTACTCTTCCCCTTTGCTTGATTTCTTTTCTTTTATTTGTCACATTCTTCCCTATGATTTTGGATTCTAACTCTTTTCTTCTTTTTCAGGATTCATATAAGTGGCAATTGGGGATGCTTTAATTGGAGCATATGAGATGACTCGCCAACTTGCATTGATGACTTTGGCACTAGAGCAGGCTGGTGGCGACCCGGCACAAGCAACTAAAGGCCAGAAGATAGTTTTGAGGCCACCAGTCTCTGCTTCTACTGCATCTTTGAGAGGCAGCAGTGGGTGTAGAGTATGCTCTAGAGCGAGCGAGCAGGAGGCCTTGAGTGACTTCCAGTCAATTTCGAGAGATGGGGATTGAGTCCCTTCATTTGTATCTTTCATGAGAACTCCTTTTTTTTGTTCATGATGTACGAAAAACCTTTAGATATATACATTTTCTTGGTTTCCATCTGTGCATGGTTGTATCTTTTTTTTTTGAATCCCTAAGCATTCTTGGGATCGACATCTCTCTTTTTCTTCTTCTTCTTCTTTTTTTCATTTTCTTCTTTGAGCTCATCATTCTTTTTTGTTTTTTGTTTAATTTAGGTTCCTAAGAGCACTTGGGTTCAGTTCCCTTCATTCTATATATTCTTTTTCTCTTTTTTTTAGGGGGCTCCCTAAGCAGACATGGGATCAACCCTCTTTTTTTCTTTTCTTTGTCTCAGAAGTAGTATTTCTTGAGGTACATTGCATTAATAGGATCATTCAATTCCTATCTTTCAAGGTTTCTGAGTTTGTAGGGATTACCTGGATTAGTCTGGATCATGGCATATGGTCCTTCCCAATTAGGCTTGAATTTTCTTAAAAGGTGAGGATTCACTGTTGAATGAAATATTTTCTTTAGAACTAGATGCCCAACTTTGAATTCTTAGGGTATCACCTTCTTCTGGTATGCTCGCTCGATTATGTGATGGTAGAAGATCATTTTTTCAACTGCTCGGAGTTGTCTCTTGTCCAGTGTTTCGAGAGTGGCTAGTCGGGCTTCAACCTGTTGCTTGTAATCTGATTCCTTATGAGCAAGTATCTTAAGAGAGGTTATTTCTACCTCAATTGGAAGTACTGCCTCCATGCCATAGACCAACGAGAAGGGAGTCATCCCTGAAGCTATTTTCTCAATGGTTCTATAGGCCCAGAGTGTAGCTTGTAGCTTTTCATGCCAATCCTTGCCACCTTCTATAGTTCGCTCGATGATCTTTATGAGAGTCTTGTTAGTTGCTTCTGCTTGACCATTTCCTTGAGAATAATATGGTAAAGAGAATTTTTGCTCTATCCCAAATTTTTTGAACATCCTTGCTACTTTTTCATTTTTGAGATTGGCCCCATTATCGGTAATGATTATTTTGGGGACTCCAAATCTATAGATGATGTTGCTGGTAATGAACCAAGCCACATACTGTCCTTCTATTTTTGTGAATGAGGTGGTCTCGACTCATTTTGTGAAATATTCAATAGCAGTGAGAATAAATATTTGTCCATTAAAAGCTCTTGACGTGATCATCTCAATTATGTTTAGGGCCCACATAGAGAATGGCCAGATTGGAGGTGTTGAGTTGAGCGATATGAAAGGAGCATGCATGAGATCTCCGTAAACTTGACATTTAGGACATCTTTTCACACATTTTCAGCAGTCTTCGGCCATGGTAGTCCAGTAGTGTCCTTGTCTTTTGACTTTTTGAGCTAAGAGTGCGGCCTCTGCATATCCTCCTTCGTCGTGTAGTTCTTTGAGCACCGTGTCGATTTTTGGTTGATCAATACACCTTAGGAGGATTCCTTCGAAGGACTTCTTGTAGAGGATATCGTCTTTGATCAAGAAGTTGATTGAGAATCTTCTTGGGGTGTCCAGATCTCTCTTTGAGGCTCCTTCAAGATAAGTTCTATCTTTGAGTACGACTGATGCATCATGTAGAATGGTTGGATACTCATTTGGGGAGGAATGTATACCATTGATGCGAGAGTGGCTATGGTATCAGGGAACCGGTTGTTTTCCCTAGTCACATGCTTAAAGGTTACTTCTTTGAAGCATTTTGATAGCTTTTCAACTAAGTCTTGGTAGGACTAGAGCTTTTTGTCTCTAACCTTCCATTCCCTGTTGGTTTGATTTATTACAAGCAGAGAATTGCTGATGACCTGTAATTTTTCAATTTGGAGTTCATGGGCATTCTCGAGACCGGCTATTAATGCTTCGTATTATGCAATGTTGTTGGTGCAAGGAAAATTGAGCCTTATAGCGGTTGGAAACATTATTTTCTCTAGAGAGGATAGGATGACTCCGACTCCGACACCAATGCCATATTCATTCCAAGCCCTGTTAAAGTATAGCTCCAAAGTGGGATCCTCAACGGCAAAGAGGTCCTCATCAGGGAGATTTGTTTTGATGGGAACACAGTCAGATAAGGCATGTTCGGCTAAGTGATTGGCAATTCCTTGCCCCTTGATTGATTTTTGAGTGACATATTCGATGTCAAATTCACTTAAGAGCATCCTCCACTTGGCTAGTCACCCATTAAGAACTGGCCTTTCTAACAAGTACTTTAGTGGAGCCATCTTAGATATGAGACATCACATAATGCCTCAACTTTTGAGTTACCCACACCAAGGTTAGACATTGATTTTCCACATTAGAGTACCGCGTTTCATAATCGACCGTTGTCTTACTGATCTAATAGATGGTCTTCTTTTTTCATTGATCATCGTACTGCCCTAGCGTCGCCCACATTGTCTTGTCTATAATAATAAGGTAAAGGAACATGGGTTTGTTGGGATCAGGTGGACTCAAGATTGGTGGGTTAAAAAGGCACTCCCTTATTTAGTCAAAGGCTTGTTGACATGCCTCATCCCAGATGAATGGAGTGTCGTTCTTTAGAAGGTGATTGAATGGATCACATTTCTCAGCTAACTAGGAGATGAATCTCCGGATAGCTTGGATCCTGCCTTGCAACCCACGTCTTGCGCTTATATTTTTTGGAGTGGCATTTCTGAGATAGCCCAAATTTTCATTGGGTCTACTTCTATACCTCTTTGGCTCACAATAAATCCAAACAACTTGCCAGACCCTACACCAAAGGTGCACTTTTGAGGATTCAATTTTAGCCGGTGCTCTCGAAGCTGGTCATTAAATATGATCTTTAAATTGTTGAGATGGGCATCATTATTTTGGATTTGACTAGGATATCATCCACATAGTCTTCCATTATGCTCTGCATCAAGTCCTGAAATATACCAGCCATGGCCCTCTGATAGGTTGCCTCAACATTTTTGAGACCGAAAGGTATGACCCTCTAGCAGTATGTTCCCCATTGTGTGATGAAGGAAGTCTTCTTTTGGTCTTCTTTCACCATAAGGAGCTTATTGTAACCAGAGAAACCGTCCATGAAGGATAGCGTCTGGTGCCCAGCAGTGCTGTCAACTAGGGCATCTATGGTTGGAAGAGGAAAGTTGTCCTTAGGACATGCTTTGCTTAGATCCCTGCAGTGGACACAAACTCTGATTCTTCTATCTTTCTTAGGTCGACCACAATATTGGCTAATCAATATGGATAGTCCACATGTAAGATGAAATTTGCCTTCAAAAGCTTGTCAATCTCTTCTTTTACTTTCATTTCCAAGTGAGGCTTTTGTTGGTGCAATTTTTGTTTCACGGCCCCTGCCCCTCTATGAAATACAAGATGGTGTTGTACCAATTCAAGGTTAAGACCAGGCATGTCATCATAGGACCATGCAAAGATGTCCATATATTCCTTTAAGAGGGAGATCATCTTGCATTGCTCTTCTAGTGATAGGGAGATTCCTATTTTTTTAAATTTTTGGATTTTCCTCAGTTCCTAAGTTGATGTCCAAGGTTTCTTCAACAATAGCACTAGGCCTACCATCGAATCTTGTCTTAAACTGCTCATCTTGGAACATGAGTTCCTCTGATGGAGGTCCTTCATCCATGTCAAAATTTTCATTAGCAGGTGAGTCCTCGTTTTGTTTTTTATTTTCTTCCTTGACTTAACCCAAGCTTTCGTTGGGTTTGTCAAGGGTCTTGACCACATTCTCTATAATGGTGCCGAAGGAGCTTTGCATGCGGTAACCCTTTTTTTGGCACAAGTACTTGAAAATGTCGTTGTACCCCCTTGATGGTTTCAATGGATAGGGGAGTGACACTCCAGTTTTTAGTAGTTACCCTAGTTTGCCTAGGGGTCGAGGAAGTGGTAGTCACAGTGTTGACTCCGAGTGTAAACCGAGAAAATTGCCGTTCTAGCGAATTTTCTTCTGAGGGAGATTCAATTATGACTTTTGGTTTTGGAAGAGATTCAATCTTGGTATGTTCAAGGCCCTGAATTCCTCAAAGAATGAAGCCAGGATTCCTAGGAGGCTTGAGCTTGCATTGAAGTATAGAAAGTGTGCAACCCAACCCTCTTCAATCCTTGGTGTCTATTTTGGCTTGAAAGGAATGAGTGATTACCTTAGCAACACCTTGCTCATTTTTTCCAAGGCTAGAGCCTAGGCAGAACACCTAGGCTAGTATCGTATGTCATGTCGTGTACGAACCGAAGTCGTCACGAGCACAACAATCTTTCAGTTTCTCATACAGTTTATAGTAATCAATTGTCTAGGAAGATGATTATTTCTATGCTATATGGATCATGGCACAATTCTCTTTATACGTTAGAAGCAGGATCTCTCAGATTTTCAAATTTTTAGAGAACTCCTCCTTTGCCTCTTTGATAGCATTTGAACGTACCCGAGC
Organism: Amborella trichopoda; assembly: GCF_054954075.1. Lineage (NCBI taxonomy): Eukaryota > Viridiplantae > Streptophyta > Magnoliopsida > Amborellales > Amborellaceae > Amborella > Amborella trichopoda. The sequence goes on along the minus strand of NC_142345.1, from coordinate 12,848,836 downwards.
CACACCTTCGGTGGTTGGGAACTTCAAGCATTGGTGCAAAGTGGAAGCCACATCAAGATTTTCATGTAGCCATGGCCTACCAATGAGTAGGTTAAAGGAGGGTTCAATGTTAATGACATAAAACCTCACTATTTTGACCATTGGTCCAATCTTAAAAGTTAGAGGGTTGATCCCTAAGGTTTCTCTCTGAGCCCCATCATAGGCGGCAACTAAGATGTTTGAAGCCTTAAGGCCTGTTTGAGATAACTCTACTCTTAGATTAGTTTTCAAAGGGCAGATATTCAGAGATGCCCCATTGTCAACTATCACTCTCCTAATTTCGTATATGCTCATGAAAAAGGTGATATAAAGTGGATGAGTGTGGAAGCGGTCGAATCCCCGGGGTATATCATTGTCGGTGAATGTGATAGGGGTTGGTTCCATTAAGAGGATCATACTGCTCAATTCTTTAGGCCAGTCTTTCCCAATATTTCCTTGATTTGGGCCTCATGAATGGGGGAATTCTTTAGCAATCCATGATGGAAATGGATGCCGAAATCTTACTGAGATGAGCTGGCAAGTTGTAATTTGTGGTAGGCTTAGTTGTGTCTGTTTCTTGTTCATTTATTTTTTCATTAGACACAGTGGGGGTTTGGTTGGCTTTAGGAGGGTTCCCAAGCCTTTCTTTTAGAGTGTCAACCATCAATTGTGGTGGCTTGAAGTGGCTTCCTCTCCTCGTGAGGTGGTCAACCTCTTGAGGGTTTTATTAGCCACAACGATGATGCATAGTTTAGAGTCTCCTGGATTTTCTGCTTTCACGTCTTGTGGTGGAGTGTAGTCTCGATTAATTGAAATCATGTTTATACGTGGATCTCAGTCGACTACAGTTCTCGTGCTTTTGAAGATGATGTGATCCCAAGGGGAAACTAGGAGGTTTTCTCGGGTATCCTTATAGTTTTAAACTTCAGAATCTCCCTTGAGTGGCTTATCCTCAATCATCATGATGACAATTGAGCTTGGTCCAGCTTCCTTAGGGGGTTTTATTTCAACTTTCTTACTGTTATCCAGGAGTGGATTGACAAATATCCCCATCTTTTGATTAGATGGCTCCACTGGTGCATCGGTGGGAGTATTGTTGATAACACCCTTAACTAGGAATTCCTAGATGGTGCGCTTCAAGTGATAGCAGTCTTCAGTGCTATGGGTGTGATTTCTATGGTATCCACACTATTTGGACTTGTCCTTAACTTTGTACTTCAGTTGAACATGGTCTAGAAGAATGATGAGCCGCGCTTATAGGATCTTTGTTAATATTGTAGAAAGAGGTTTCTGCAGTGGTGGGCGGTTAACTTCTGAAAAGGGCCACCTATTTTCAGTGTTCCCATTATTATTGAAGTTGAAGTTATTGTTCCTACCGGTGCCCTTAGGCTGATTATTTATCTTAGAAGCTTGGGGTGGAACTAGTGCCACGACGATGTGGTCTACCTGTGCAACAACATTGTTCTCCTTGTTGTTATTATTATAATTGCCCATTGGTTTGGCATGTGACAGAACGACCACTGTTGGGTTTTCAGTTTTTGCACTAGCAGCAGTGACCTTCGACCTTTTGTAAAAGGCAACTTGATCTATCATTTGTTGGAATGAGAAGGTCGCAACCCGTGACTGAAGAAATTCATGTACTCTGGTAGAGCATTTTTCGAGCACTTGCTCATCTTGGAGGTTTTGGGAAGTGCGTAATCAATGACCTTTGATGCTGATTCTTGAAATCGATTAGAAAAGTTAGCGAACGACTCGCCAATGTTTTGTTTGGTCACAACCAACTCCCCGAGGGTCATTGGTTGTTGCTTGGTCCCTTGATATTGTTTGTCAAATCGCTGAAACAATTCATTAGGAGTCTTCTCAAGGTACTTAGAGATCAATTCTTGGAACCACGTTAGAGGTGGTCCCGAGAGAGTGTATTAAAATATCGCCTTCAGACGACGCGGTTTGTCTTCTAATGTTGGAACAATCAACAAGTAAGCGGTGACGTGATTATCATGGTCACCCTTCCCGCTGAACTTGTTTTCAAACTTTGAGAATATGAAATCCGAAGGACGGGTTCGACATCCCCAAGAACATCCTTGACATAAAATCGTGGAGGGAGTATATTTGGAACTCTTATATTAGCCAGGATCTCTTCAAATGTATTTAATTCGCCTTTCAGCTAGGCGAGTTCAATTGACTCAAGAGGCGATTGGTTGCCCAGAGCTGATGGCACAATTTGTGGTGCAAGAGATGCAGCTGATATGAGATTCATCGGACTTCGACCAGGTTGAGCCTGCTAGATGGCTACAGCTGCATTAAGAACCAACACAGGTGAGGAGGCTTGAGCCGGGGCGGTCAGAGCCTGACATGAGACCGGCATAGGCGGAGGTGCCAAGGCCAGGGCAGCCAAAGCCTAGTATTGGACTGACGTAGGTGGAGGTGCCTGAGTTGAAGGATAGTATGGGTAGGTCTAAGGAGGGACCTTGACTGGAGGAGTCAAAGGCTGATAAGCCGGTACAGGGACCTAGAAATGGATAGCGGGGGCTTGGCGCATAGAATATTCAGGGTGAGGGTGATTAGAGGCCGGGACTGCAACATGAGAGTATGGAGCCAACTAGTATGGCTGACTTGAGGGATACTGAGTTAGAACAGGGGCTCAATAGGCTGTTCTTGACTGATGATATGGAACTAGGGCAGCCTGAAGAGGTTGCACTGGTGGGTGACTATACATGACCTGAGGAGGGTCAGATCTGGGCTGACTATGGGATGGATGGTCCTGTGGTCGAGTCGGATCTACAGGATTGGAGGACGAGAAGATTGGCAATGCCGGCTCACCGATGGGGTGGAACTCACATGCCTTTGTTGGTCAGAGGCTAAAAGGGTCCTCAGATTCTGACTCGACTAATGACTCGATGCCTTAGGTGGGGTATACAGCTCGACAGGGCCAACACGCCTCAAGAAGGCCTTGAATGAACGCAAGTTCTTGAGCCTCTCAAATGAAAATGTATCATAAAATTTGGGGAGTTCCAGTTCAACTTGGGGAAACACAGGGTGCATGCCCCTGTTGGCTGAACTATGGTGGCTCGGATTCTGACTATTAGAGCCCTTATAAGGATCCCGACATGACTAGATTAGACCCCCACCTTGAGGATGTAGACTCGGGTCCACTTGACCCTGTGGGTCAGGCGAGTTAAGAGGAGCTGGGGTGTTGGCGATAGTCACCTCCCTTAAAATTGGACTTTTGTAGAGGTGGATGGCACGTCCCTAGTTGGGTAGCGTCAACTGTAAAGCTAGATAGATGTGAATGGTGTGCCCCTAGTTGACCAGCATCACTCTTAGACTTGGATGACAATGTGCGATGAGTTGCCGGTTGGGTGGCACTTCCCTTAGAGTTGAGCATTTGTAGGTGATGCGACCCTAGTTGGGCAGCATGTCTCCTACAGCCAGATTCTTGTGGAAGTGTAGACCTGATTGGGTAGGGTCCCCCCTAGACTTAGACCTAGAAGATGAAGGTGGGTTCAACACTGGTTCTTTAGCCACGGGTCGAATACCTTAACTATTGAGGGTGCCTCGGGCCATGCAGACGTACTGGACTACACGGCTTGGATGACTCACAGACGGGCTCGCTATGTTTAACCTTGGGTGTGGGACAATGGACCCACTAGAACTCGATCTAAAGTGATTTGGAGCAGGGTAGGCCTAGGGAACTAAGCCATAAGGTCCCTTGGGTCCAGTCATCCTAAGGGGTCTAGACAAGATGGTGGACTCGGTATCCAAGTCACCATGGACTACAGACATGACTATGCAACACAAGAAGCACTCGAAATAGATTTAAAAGACTCTTTTTTAGCTAATTTCACTATGGGTAGGTTAGGCCAAGTTTGTGTTCCTAACTAAAGAAAATGTTGAAATGAGTTTGGCTTATATAAGTGCCCACATAAGGTTTGACTACAGTGATTGGAGAGGCCGGTCCTACTTAAAGTGGGTTTGCATTTGTGTTCATTTCCATAGAGAGATGCATTGCTTCATCGTTAGAGCACCCCAATGCCCTACGCACGAAGCTAGGTTCCCGCACGACTCTTGGTCAGTGTAGGGTTTTTCGAAAACTTTGAAGATTTTGGTATGTTTGATGCATGTGTGATTGGTGTGTAAAAGCAACACTCAGTGGTGTGTGTGCAATGAGTGGTCCAAGAGACACATGCAAAAGACGACCCAAAATCTAATAAAGATAAGCATGAAAAAGATTAGTTTAATCAAGATATGATCAAAAGAAATCTAAACTAGCAGATAAAATCAAAGCAAGATTTAAAACAAGTAAGATAAACTCTAATCTATCGAGATAAAGTAAGAAAAAATCTTATGTTTTTTTTTTTTTTTAATTTCTATCAATTTGAGAAGAGAAGATAAAGACAAATTATATAGATAATGATGATTTAAAAGATAAGGATGGATATCAAAAAATGATAAAGATAAATGTAGAGATGATAAAGTTGAATCCAAAAATATATAAATCTAAAGAGATGAACATGCCCTAAAAGATGGAGATGAATCTAAAGAGATGAGAATGAATATAAAGAGATAAATATGCTAAAGAAGGATATGAACTTAAAGAGATAAAAATGCTCTAAACAGATGAGAATGAATCTAAAGAGATAAATATACTCTACAGATATGAGAATGAATCTAGAGATATAAATATGCTCTAAAAAGATAAGAATGAATCTAAAGAGATGAATATACTCTAAAAAGACGGAGATGAATCTAAATAGATAAATATGTATAAAGAGATGAGAATGAATCTAAAGTGATAAATATGCTCTAAAGAGATGAAAATAAATCTAAGGAGATACCCTCCCCGAAACTTTCATCCCTATTTGCTCTTTCGGTTCACCAAAATCCCTTGTACCTCATCAAATTTAAAATTTTGGAACTATTAGCCCCCTAATTGTGTTTTTCTTTGTTTTTTTTATTTTTTTTATTTTATTATTATTATTATTATAAATTTGATCTTTTAAAAATTTTCCCTTCCCTTTCTCTTCTACTATCTAAAACCAATCTTACCTCCGTGGATCCCACTCTATAAATTTAGACATGAAAAAAAACATGAATTTTTCTTTAACATTATGACCTATTTTACAATTATATCAATATCGTTTGAACTTGAAAAATGATTAATTAAGATATTTGTTACTATTGTTAATGGTTATTATTATTTATTTATTAAAAACTTTATCAAAATACTTATAAGACATGAAATATTTAACGATTAATATATTATTGTTGTTATTATTATAATTATTACTTAATTATAATAATTATAAATTATTATCATGAATAAAATTTATATATCAAGTCACAAAAAAATATGGATGACTAATGTATGGGTTTGGCATTTTGTAAAACAAATAGATTAAATTTGTAAAAAGAACAAAAGAAAATATAATTAAAGGGCTAATGGTCCTAAAGTTTAAAACTTGAGGGGGTACAAAGGATTTTGGTTAACCCAGGGGGTTAATAGAAATAGAAATTTCCGGGAGGGGGTTAGAAGTCATTTTCCCTAAATATTAATCTGAAAAGAAAAAGATGGGTTAAAAGATAGAGATGATAAAATCTAGCCTAGGAAAGAAGATCTATTTTTTCATATCTTTTTTTTTTTTTGTAATTTTTCATAAATGTTTCGGATTTTAAAGATGGCAAAAACATGGAGACTAAGCACACCAAAATCATCAAAAGAGGTGGGAAAATTGATGACGGGCTGTCAGAAATCTTTCTGGGAAGTAGTTTGTTGCACGACATGGGGAGTGGCAGGACACTATGCACGACACAGGGCGTGTCGGGGTGCACGACACAGGGCATGTCAGGCAAAGCAGTGGACCCCGAATCAAAATTCCGAGGTCTCGTGATGTTTTACAGTTTTTTTGTGTTTTTTTAGATTTTTTACTATATGTTTTTTGGAAAACAGGGACTGTAAAATTTTCAAACAGTTTTTTGTTTTTGTTTTTTTTTTAATGCAAAAAACACAGATTTGGAAGCTTAAGATGCCTCACGGTGGGTGTCATACTGTTTATGCTCCGATTCGGGCCTATCTCGAAATGAGATCTGCTCAAATCTTAGTAAAAACTTAATTAGTTTAGAAAAATAGAGAGAGTGAGATCGCTCAAATTATGGGCCTAAGAATGTACAGATCTATTCAGATATGATCCTTTCGTTGGTCCACTGGCAGCACCAACTTCTAGATATATGTATTTTGTATTAAAAACTTTTTAAAAACTTTATAAACCAAAAAATAATAGAAAATACAAAAGATAAAACTAAATTAAATGGGAAAATTAACTAAAATTGAAGAAGAGAAGGGAACTTACTTATGGGGATCTTGAACCCGGAGTTTCGAGCTTGGATCAGGCTGCCCTTCTGATTTGCACCACCATCTCCTTTTAGATGACTACATTTGCTGGAATCAATAAATCTAAGGTATTTTTACCTAGATCTAAGGTTCATGAGTTCGAGGGAAAAGCTTAAGAATTTGTGTAGTGTTTACTTAGGATTTTTGAGGTTTTAGAATGGTTTTTCTTTAGTTTTCTAAGGTTTTTGAATACTCGTAAGCTTAAATCTGAATTTGAGATTTTTCCTAATTTATTTGGAATTTTCTAAAGGGTTTTCCTATTTTCAGGTATTCTCTGGGCTATCTTTAGGGCTAGTTTTCTAATTTCGAGAATTTCTACGGATTTATTCATCTATCTTTTTTGTTATGGAGAGGGATATTTATAGGGCTCAATTTGTATTTTTTTCTGATTTTGTTTGGATTTTTTCTGGATATTTTCGAGTTTATCTTGAATTTTTTGGCTTTATCATCAAGAAAATGCATTTTTACTCCATCATCGGGCCAAACTAGGCCTATCACGAGCTTTGGGGGCATGCCCTTTATGCCGCGTGTCGGGCGGGTCTGCCCGACAAGCTCATGTCAGGCTGCCTGATGCGCCCCAGACGGGTCACCCTGGGCTTATTAGGCAGGGACATATTGGTCATTTTTTTGATCTTTTATCCATAGGTCCGATTTAGGCGATTCTTGAGCCATTGGAAAGCTCTTGGAGTCTACATCGACTTGAAATAGGCTTAGGTAGTTTTGAGATAATTATATCGGATTTAGATTGTCTATGATCTACCAAGGTTTATGTGATCCTTTGGGCTAAGAATCGAGGTTTTTTGGAGCTCCTTTTGCCAGAATTTTGAGGATGTGTCTACACATTTGTTTTCTCTCATTTTTTGACGAAATAATTTGAATTTTGTCCCACTTAGAGCATGTTTGTTTTTCTGAAACTATTATTTCAGAAAGTACTCTTTCAGATTTTGAAAACGATTCACGTTTGTTTCACACTTGCCATGAAAAGTTTAGAAACTAATTTTTCAACAAAAGTTCTCATTCCTTTGTTACAATGTGAAAGATGAAGTTCCTAAGGGGAGAGGTAGGAACTTTATCTTTCATAACTTTTTTGTTGATCACTATTCACTATGCATAATATAAATACATAATATTAGTATTTATTAATATGATATAATATAATATAATATTATTATAATATAATATTATAATTTATACTATTATATCATATTATATATTATATTATATTATGTTATATATTTATATTATATTTGTATGGTTAGTATGTATATGTTACCAAATACAGTACCCAAAACTTTCTTAACATTCTAGCAAGTTATCAAGCGCAGTACCCAGAATTTATTTAAACCTTCCAAAACAAAATATTCAACTTTTCAAAAAATTTAAAAACATGAAACTTTCCAGAAGATATCTTTCAGAAAAACAAACGTGCCCTTAAAGTCCTCTTACAAACCACTATAAAAATTTGTTAGATCAAAAGTTAAAATCAGAGAAATTGAGATTCCAATTTTGAGGAGCTTTTTGAACTTGAAATTAAAAAGTTTTATTTTCTGTGTCATTTTTAAGCCTCAACTACCCAGCTTCAAGCAAAAAAGGTCAAAAAAAAACGAACGCCGCTAAAAAATTTAAAACATTAGCCATCCATCAAAGTCAAATCACATAGGGGGCCAAACAAAAAAAAAGGTAAAAAAAACATTGTTGAGCTGAGAAGACAAATGAAATCCCGAGCATCAGGAAAAAAAAAAAAACTGCCAGGCTAAAAATCTGAAAGGAGCCTTTGAAAGTGGGAAAAAAAAAAAACGAAAAGAAAAAATCCCAAATTTAAAGGAGGCTTACCAACATGAAGCAAAGTGAAAGATGCTCCAATTATTCCCTAAATAAAGAAAAGCGGGTCTAGTATCTCAAAGAAAATAAAAAAGTGTCAAAAACGCAAAGTCAAAGTTAGTCCAGTTGAAAACATTCAAGGGTATTAGCCTAAGAGATCATGGTTAAGGAACTCTCCAAGTGAAACTGGAGGAATGAAAAGGTAAGTCTAATGAGATCCTAAGCATTTAGGAGTAATAATCTACATTATCTAAAGACACTGGTTTGTTCAAAGACTTCGAAAGCTCTTCCCTGAATTGCGACATGAAGGCTACAATTGGAAGATGAAGGAGTACTTGATGATTCCTCATTCTAATACAATTGGAAGATGAGGAGTACTTGATGATTCCTTGTTCTTCTAATATTTGTCAAAGTTGGCAAAACTTATAGGTTGTTAAAGGGATTACAAAATGGTTAAATTGTAAGAACCATATTTCCTTAAAAAAATATTTTAAAAAAGGTATCTTCTTTTCGAAACTTTTCAAAATTGTTTTTAAAAGTTTTCATAAAATACTCTATAGTGGCATGGGTTAAGCTGCTGGCCTTACCGTTTTAAAAAAATCTCCCTCTCTTCAAAAGTTTCTAATTTCTGTTTAAAACTCCATCTTGAGAACAATTCCAAGTTGGACGCATTAAAAATATTTTGTCTTGTAATTTTAAAAACCTTAATTTCTTAGTTAAAGTTTTTCCTTTTTTAAAAAATTTCAGTTAAAATATTTTTCGAAAATGAAGGACTTGGAGGATTCACCCAAGGTTATTTGACTGAGAAACCATTAGCACTAGAAGATCAATCCCAGATCCTAGAGGTTTGCTTGAATTAGAGAAGTATCAATCAAAGGTAAATAAAACCCTTGCTAAACCCATTATGGAAGAGCCGACCATTAAATTCCGCAACCATAGAGCTAAATGGTGTGAATGGAAATTCATTAGCTATTTTTTTTTTTCCATAAATATCTCTATTCAAATTCATATGTTGAAATGAAAGTTAAATACCCAAAATCATAGTGTACGGGGAACAATTGACTAATGCCTCAAAGTTTTAGCAGTTCAAGGGCAATGATGTGGCCCAAGTGAACTAGCAACGGTTGGCTATCACCTCGAAATCGTAGCAATTTGGGCCAGCTGAAATGAGCACCTCCTCAGATTGGTGGCATAACGAGGGATTGTCAAGGAACTCTTAATTAAAGACGGACCACCACCTTGACGCGCTGGTGGGTTAAAATCAAACAGGTCTCAATATCGGCATTCTCCAAAACCCGCATTCGAGTGAATAACCCTGTAACTTTTTCAATTATAGTACATCACATTCCTTTGCCACCCGCCTGTTTATCGAAGAATGTGAGGTGCTAAAGGGAGAAACTTTAGGCAACCATCTCGCGGGAATTCTAAGAATCCCGCGATCTTGAACCATAGGGACATTACTAGCCTAGTACACCATACGTTGTAATACATAATCCCTAGGAAAACCACCATAGGTAAATCTTCCTTAATCCAATCAAATCAATGATCTATCTAGAGATATTTTGATTGTTTTAAGCTTATAAAGAACAACCGAAAGGGTCTTCGAAAGATAATAAAAAAAAAAACACCCAAACTAAACCTCTAAACACCTCAAATCCAAATAAGAGTACCAAAGGGATAAGCAGGAGTTACAGCACCACCTGAAAAATTTTGGGCCAAATCTGATCTAGCAACACATATCGGTAGACAACCGCTAAAAATATTGGCAACGAGAATTCCCTAAAACCTACAACCCTAAAACATACTAACACACTAGCCTGGTGAACCTAAGGACACCCTAACATGTAGCCCACAATCCTTAAAAAGTCCCAAATGAGATCCTTAGAACTCAGTTACAACTGAATGAGGTATGCATCAAGATAGAATACACAAATTCCAATTCAATCCGCGAGAACGCGTCATTAGGCCCAGGGGGCCCATTTTCAGCTCTAGAAAATTCCAAAAAACATCATAATTTTGATTGACACATTTATCGAATCTTCTAAAAACTTTTGACTTCGATTTGACCCCTATCTAAACCCAAGTAATCCTAATCCCAAAAGATTTTAGAGTATGCAGATAAGTCTACGAATCCCAATCCTAACAAGAACATTCTCCAAATATTCCCTAGACCTATAGCCTATATACATCCCCAACATCCCATAATTAAATCATCCAATAATCATAGAAATTGCTTGGAAAATTTTAAGACTAAAACCCCATTTTAATTTGGAATCAAGAATTATAGGAAAATCCTAAAAAAATACCAAAACAATTCCCTCATATTAGCGGAAACACTATATCTAAGAAACCCATAAAAAGACCCTAGGTTAAAACCCTAAGTAAATTTCTTCAAAATTCTAACCAAATTCTCTACATCTCCAAAATCTTTTGAAAGCTTTAAAGAGAATTCTTTAAGAGAAAGAAAAGGAACCAAAAATATAAATCAACCCGCAATCCTGGAACGTGTCCTAACTCTAGCTTTCTCAAGTAAATTTCTCTTTTCCAATTTCTTTTGTTTAATAAATTGAGTTATTTATTTCTTTTGTTTTCTTTCCTTTTTTTTAGGTTTCTTTTTCGATTTTTTTGTGCGATTTCAAGCTGATGCTACCGGTGGTTCCTAGAGAGAGATGATCTTTTGAGATCTGTTTACGCTCGAATTTGCGTCGATCTCAAAGTGAGATCAACTAAAATATCATGCTAAATGAGTTAAATTTGTCAAATAGTAAAAGAGAGTGGGATCACATAAATTATAGGCTCAGAAATATTGCAAATCTATACAGATCTGGTTCTTTTTATGAGTCTACTGACAACACCAACTTTAAAATCTAACCTTAAGATACTCCTAAAATTTTATCAACTTAGGATAACAAAAATTGCAGAGAAAATAGACTAAATTAAAGAAAAAATAAACTAAATTAAAAGAAGGGAAGAAATACTTACCTTTAAGGATCTGAAACCCGGAATTTTGGGCTTGGATTAGCCGCTCTTCTTATGATACTATCTTGTCTTTTGCTTATGTTTTTTCTAATGTTAGGAGAAGATTTTCTCTAATTTTTTTAAGGGATTTTGGGGCTCCTATTTTCTAATTCGAATTTTAAGATATTTTATAGTTTTTAAGGAAATGGTATTTCCTTCTTCTTCTTTTTTTTAATTTAATAGGATTTTTCTAAAGGTTTGTCCGAATTTCTAGGATTTATCTACTAATTTCAAGGAATTTTTTTAATTTTTTTATTTTCTATGGATTTTTGGTGTAGTTTCAGTATAGTTTCATGTGTTTTTGTGGGATTTTTGTAAGGGGTACTTATAGGTTGAAGTAGGGTCATGGTTGAAATTTGATCAATTCGATCCAAGGCTCTACATTCAGTCAAAAGTCCTAGATTTTTTATTTCTTGAAATATTCAGATAATGTTTTTACTAATTTGAATTGTTTTAGAGAGCTGCCCACCGTCCTGGGCCCACTCTGGGGGGCTTCCTGTTTTGTGAGATTGACAATCAAGCTACGCAATCAATTAAGAGAAAAGGGAAAGTTTGAGAATTAAGGAGATTTAATCTTCAAATTTAACTATGTGTAAGATAATTACGGAAGAGATAAGAAAGTATGATATATTTTTCATATTTTATATATTCGATACGATTAGGTTAAGGAAGCTGAAGGATAAGGTTCTAGCACATTCATTTGAACCGTGATGGCTAATCTAAGGATTGTATGGCTCAAATATCTCACCCCAAGGTCTCCTATGATCAATGGTCTAGATCTAATCTTATTAAAGATGGGTAATCTTAAAAAACCCGAATCCAAAAAAGTTTATAAATTGGGGGAGTCTTCTCTCATTCTCCACACATATAATCCCTCTCTCTCGCCTACAAGTGGCATGCCACCCTCTTTATATTTGATCTCTCTCGATCTCTCATAGCCTCTCTAAGGTTAGAAAATATTAGAGATATCCTAGCATAAGAGAGGGCACGCCCCACACCTTGTAGGCATTGAGGCCCAGTCATTCTACTATTGCTCTGTATTTGAGTAAGGGTTGTAGCCTAAAGTTTCCCATATTTTGAAGATCTGATATAGACCATTGATTCTGTGCGCCATTAGAAGAGGAGACCCTGATTAGGGTTTGTAAAATCTAGTTAAGGTAATTTTTTAGCAAATATTCTTTATGGTTTGCAGTCGTATGTTTTTTCTTGTTCCCATGAATATTATGTGATTATTGTTTATTGAATAAAAGAAGTTTTATCAGTGGCAGTAAGTGAGAACCTCTTATGTAATTGGTTTTGTTTTCTTTTGAATTGATTTAATTGTATTTGGACATCTGAATTGATTTAATTGTATTTGGACATCTGTAGTGTTTTAGCTGATATAAAAAATTTAAAATTTAAAATTATATGTAATGTATTAGATTACCATGTCCAACTTTCAGTATCCACATGGTATCCTCCCATATGGCCATGAGTACATAATATATCCAAAAAACTTCATACTCCACCACAATCTTTTAAAACCATTGATTTGGATTGGGAATAAATGGGGACTGACTTTCTTCCTCACCAGAACTATAAATCGATCTAATTTTGATTGACTCGCCCTCTGCCAGTCAATCAGGGAATAAGGCGATCTGGATTAACTGAATCGCCCCGTTTCCATCTATTTCATTTTTTAAAATTTTTAATATTTTCAAATCTAAAATTATTATCTAAATCCATTTAAGACCAGTTTCCATCCTAGAGAATCAGTTTGATTTGGTGCAGATCGGCATTCTAGATCAGTCCACTGGGTGACCAATTTGGCCCTGACGTAAGTTTTAAAACACTAGTCTGCTGGAGAGTTACTCCCTTGGGTAAAACCCAACCTAGAAGTTATTTTATGAGTAGATTTTGAGGATGTAACCTCTTCAACCGATCGACTAAGCTCAATAATATTTTTTTTCCAAACTCCACTTTGTTCACTTGAATTTCATTTGATAAAAAATAATCTTAAATAGGTCTTTTGACTGAGGGGATATATGTACAATGTGCTGTCGCAGGAACATAATATACGTGCTCCATAATATAAAAGATGCAGTTTCTATAAGGCCTAGGCTATATGAAAACAAAGTAAAGCCTCATCATGAATCCTCTTCTAGAAAGCAATTTGGACATCATAAATCCCCATGATAACTCTAAACCCAATTTTCAACATCAACTATGAAATTTGGAAAGAAAGAAAAAAAAAAAAAAAAAAAAGTGCAAATCTTGTAGATCAGTGAGCACTTATTTTGGAGAGAAATGGACAGTCTAGATATTGTGTTACAATATACACTATTTTTAGGATTTGAAACCCAAAATTTTTTTCATAACCATTATGGTTAGGGCTCGAGATGATCGACTTGAATGTTTTCTTATGCCAAATTTGAATTTTTTTGGTGAGTTTTGAGGTGAGCCTTTGCTTAATTTGATAGGGCTGCAGCCCTATCAAAACATTTTTCTAACATAAACAATTATTTTGTGAGTGTGGTTTGTATAAGGTTGCAACCTTACACAATCAAAGTAAGGTGCACCTCTAAACTTTATCATAAGAAGCAATTTTGTTGTAAAAAATTATTAGTATAACCTGGTAATCCATTTTCATTTCTAATTATAAAATTTTAAATTTTAAAAGTGGTTCAAATAAAATAGATCTATAAACACATGATGTTGAAAATGGATGGTCTAGATAGTATGTTACAAGATGCACTATTTTTGAAACTCAAAATCTTTTTTTTTTTTAAATATATTCATACATGATCAATTAGAGGGTTTTCCAACCTCAAATTTCTCATGGTTTTTTGAGGTGCGCCTTATTTCTATATTTTTTAAATGGGAAAGGTTTATATAGAGCTGAGGCTTAAACAATCAGATTTGAGCCTACCTCAAAAATTTCATTAGAAGAGGTGGTTTTGATGCCCAAATATCCTCAAATTGATCATCTCAACATCAAGATACAAGGACATGAGTAAAAAATGGATTTCAAGTTTTGGAAATAGTGCATTTTGTAATGCATTTTTTTACCGTCAATTTTCAAGATTTTCAAGTTTTCATATATCTATCGATCGACACTATTTTTTAAGCTTTAAAGTTTATAAATAAAGATGAAAATATATTTTAAGGCTATAACAAAGATTTCCAATAATGAAATCACATTTCTCGATACTATTTGAAGGTAGGCTCTAATTTGATTGTTTAGAGCCTAGGCTCTATACAAACAGCTCCTGTTTTAAATTGCAACTATGAACTTTTTATTTATTTATTTATTTTTGATTTTGGGTAAATGAGAGGCGTGAATCGAACGTGGGACGTTGCAAAGGGCGGCAACAAACCCCACACCCGTTCCTGGAACGTGACTGTCCGTTCACCTTGCCAAAACCCTCCAAAACCTCTCCTCTGTCTCTCTCTCTCCAACCCATATCTCTCAAAGATCTACCTAAGTAACCGAAACCCTAAGGGCTCGTTTGATTCGTATGAAAGCTTGTAATAGGAAACAATTTTCGTATAAAATATAAACTTATAGGTTCGTACGTAAAGCCATAGAGCAAAGTTTTAGAATCAAAACTCCCACCTCACATGGTGGGAAGTATGTTCCTCGGAAATGCATCATGCGCACGGGCCGAAATAGGATTCCGTTTGAGTTTATGGAGCGCAAACAAAAAATAAATATAAAAAGAAAATTGTTTCGGGCTGGTATGCATTTCTACTATATTCGATCAAGCATCCAAGATGAATGCAAATAGGTGTTTTATTTATAAACAATTGTAACTAACGATTCAAATATTTTTGGGATATAATTATTATTTTTAATTTTCAATTTTTTTATTCATATATTAAAGATTATATATTCTCCAAAAATTAGATCAAATTATTTTAAAAAATATGTTTATTGCCAAAAGCCCGCATTTCTACATCATGTGAGCTGGCCGTATAGAAACCGTGTCCAAAATAAAATGGCGAACAAATGGGAAGGGGCCTCTCTCGCAAAAACCCTCTCTACTCTCTCACTCTCCTCGACTGCTCTCTCACAAAGCGTTCCTCGCTACTCTCTCTCAACCCGTTGCGTCCTCTCTCTCACAAACCCACAAGCGAGGATCAATTCGCAAGATTTCATCTTCTTCAACAAGGTAAGGTTTTTTTTGCCTGGTGTTCTTTTATTTTATTTTTTACTGGTTTTTGTTCATCATAGTGTAAAGATTCTTCACCAAAGTAGCGTTTCCCTCATACGAACCCTCATAGAAATTACCTCATCTTCTTCAACAAGGGTATGAGGTTTTATTCTTGTGATTTTCCTGGTTTTTTCCTTTAGATGGTGTTGATTTTTTTAAGTACTAATGCAAACATTTTTTTTTCTATGATTTCCCATGGAAATTTGTTACTTTTTTATTTTTGACTTATTTTATTGAGGATAGGAGCACACTTTTCTCAGTAGAAAAATGTGGGTATGGGCTTCTTTTTTGTGTGTTTTTTCTGTTTTTCTGTTTTTCTTTTCTTTTTTTTATTTTTTATTGCTTGCTGGTTTTTTGTTGTATAGAAGAAAAATTTGCGCTATATAGTACCCATGCGGAAGCCTATAGTAGAGAGAAAAAGAGAGAGCAAGAGAGAGAGAGCGACTCCCATTGTTTCTGCAATTTATGGAAGAAAAGCTCATTCCAAGTCTGTCATTTTTTTGAAGCTCCAAGCGCTGTTTTCTTCGCCATAGCCTATGGTCCAAAGCTTACAGGTCAATTTCATGTCCCTTTGGTTATGAATTTTATACCTTAAAACTTTCACTTTTGAAATTTCAGTGCAGTTGATCTTTTTCAGCAATATCAGTGAAATCCTCATTTTCTACAGAGAAAATTTTGGTAACTAATTGGTTTACTGTCTTTCTATTTTTGAGAGATTTCTGATAATTTTAGCCTTGATTTTATTTCTTTTATTTGACGGATTTCAGAAAATTTATTAATTTTGAAGTTTGAAAATTTGATGAGTTTTGATGCGAAGGCCCTATCAGAGAGTTCAAAATGCTCTCAATATTTGATGTTTGAAAAATTGATGAGTTTGAAATGCTCTAACTTTCTGATGAAATTTAATTATTATGTTAAATTTCACTTTCAATATTTTCTTTTGATTGATATCATGTACTCCCATAGAAAAAGTAATGTACTTGCGTTTCAGATTAAGTTCACACTCTTCCCTGTGATTTGTGACTCGTTTCAGATTAAGTTCACACTCTTCCCTGTGATTTGTGACTGATTGCTTTGACATTCTGATGTTATGGGTATATATATATATATATATACACACACACAGACTAGGACATCGTAGATTCTATTTTGAATATTGTTAATAGCTTGCACCAGAAGGAAGTATATTTTCATCCTGTATGTTCGAGGTCATCCTTGTTGTTCTTGGGGGAGGTGTTGGGGCCCCATCCTATGTAGGTTACTTTGGTAATATTTGAAAAGGGAAGCTGAACTTAGTTGGCATGTTTCTTGTTAATAATCATGGTTTCCATTCTCGTTAGATGCTTGGGGACCGTTCTTCTCTTTTCAATGCATCTGTAGTCATGGCTTACACCTTATAGCACCACCATATTTTATTTAATAAAGTGAACCAAACTTATGATCTAAACCATCCGTGTTTTTAAGCATAATATAGATTGAAAGTTTTAAGAAAAATCATCCTTTTTTTTTTGAGAAGAGTCCACATCTTAATTGGATGGACGTCGATATCAAATCATCTATATTGCTATAGAACAGTTAAAAGTAGGTATTAATCCAGATTTTGGGAGATAGTTTACCAATGGGTTACCAAACATAAGAAACTGGGTACACATGAATTCCAGACATGTGAGAACCAAACATGGGAATAAATAGGATTGGAAAATTCTTGCACAGGGAACTGTTTACAGAAAACTGTTTTACATATGCAAACTGTTATGCATGAACCAAATGAGCCCTAAACCCATCTCTTTCTGCACCTTTGCAACTCCTTGACCTTCCTTTGGTCTAGGGTTTTGGATTTGTGATCTTCCAGTGGAGTCTCTTGCTTAATGGTTTAAAGTGCTGGTGTGGTAACTGAAAGATATCTTCCTATTTATCACACACCAATTCTAAAATCTTTCTTCACGCAAGCGGACTCAGATAGGTATATTCTCTTCTTCTTCTCTCTAAACCCCTTTGATTTCTTCCTTATTCTTCAAATTTCGATGTTACTACTTGTAATATCAAAAAACCTAGGAACGTTGAAGCCATTTTTATGCATAAGGTATAGCCAAACCTGGGTTATCATTCTCTCATTTTGAAGTATCAATCATGTGTAAGCTTCAGTTTTAACCCCATAGTCCGGGTTTTGTTTCTAGATGGGTTTTGGGAAACAGCTAGACTCGGAGTCTCTGTTGATTCTAAATTGTGGTCCTCCACAGATTTGGATGTATCAGCCTCAAAAAACAATTGAGTACCCAAATGGATAGGAAACGAAATGGCTTGTTGTCTTTGTATGGTGGAGTGAGTTTGATAGAATGAAGAAATAGACACAAGCTAATAGGTCTTTGCTTTCGAAGTTTTTCTTTTTTGAGAGAATTTGGAATAGTTCCTTAGGAACTACAAGGTTGGTTTTTGGAGATGTCATTTAGCATTGAGTTTACGGAAGATCGAGTCAATTTCTCGCACAAAGTGGATCTCATCATCAAAGATACAAAGGTCGATCCACTTTTTTTGGGTTTTGCAGTCTGAAAAGAACACATATTGGTTCTTGAAGAATAGGGTCTACTACTCATTGTTCCATTTGCTTCACAAAAAATAGTTCCCCCCCTCCCCCCTCCCCCCCCCGCCCCCACCCCCCAACTGAAAAGAGTTTTTTGAGTGAAATTGGATAGAATGCAACTTGTATTCATCTCTTTAGATTTATTGATGAAATTGGGAGGGGAATGGTGGAAATTGTTGTATAACATTTCCTTTCTTACATTTATCAAATGCAATGATGTAATCTTTACTTTTTGGAATTGTGCTTTCTTTAATAAATTTTTTGATATAAATTCTGCAGCTGTTAATAATTCAGGCATTTCTTTCTTGGGGTTCTTGTTTTATGAAAATCTCTATTGTTTGAGAATAAGATTTCATAACCTATAAGATTGCATTAACCCAAATTTTGCTGTATAAGCATTATCCTCCATGGATTTGTTACTGAAGTTTGGCTTGGTTTCTATTTATTAAGGAAAGGGTTTCTGTTCAGCCCAAGAGATTACAGTTATAGTATTTTGAAATAGATTTTTAAGAGGGAGAATTGGGGATTTTTGTTATTTGCTGGCTTGAGTTCGACTCCTTAGTGGGAACTCTAATCATGTTTCATATGTTTCCATTAAGTTATAGTTTCCTTGGACAAATTTGTTCTGGGGTTGTTCAGATTGTGCCTACTTGTAGTTTACAAACTGTTACATGTTATCATAATCTCTCTCTCTCTCTCTTGCTTGTTCTGCGTGCGCGCATGTGAGCGCTTGCGTGTGTATGCATGTGCGCACGTGTGTATGTGCGTGCATGTGTGTTTGTGCGCGTGTGTACATTCGCATTTGTACGTGGGTGCGTGTGTGATTCGTGCAGTTTTTCTGGGGTTTGACATGATTAAAATATTGGATTGATAAAAAGAAAATCAATATCTAAAAATGTCAATTTTTATTATTAACAACTAGTCTTGCATGAAGTATATTTGGATTTGATACTATAAAGAACCATCTCAGGAAGATATTCAGTGGAGGAAACATATAAGTAAATGTGTATAAGATATTCAAATATATGGAGGTCGTTTCCTATGGCATCATAATGAGAAATGTTTTCTCTCTTTATCAATTGTTGCTCTATTTAAAGTATATATTAAAGGCTGGAGTAGAAAGTGATGAAGCTAGAGGAGTAGAGAGGAAGTTTTGGTGGTTTCTTGTTAAGACAAGTACAGAAATTTAAGATTTTTGTGGTCTATTTGTTTGTAGAGTATCCTAAGACATCGTCACTTTATTTATATTTGCATTGTATTAGTTGTTCAATTGACATTTAGACATGGAGTTATTCTGCTCTCCTTGCTGAGTATACTTGGAAAGGACTTCATTTTTTTATTTTGGAAGGGTGCATATTCATAAATCATTTATTCAAACCCCGACTCAGGGTCAAAGTTTCTGGGTCCCGTCCCCAAGTTAGCTGTACAACCTGGCTGAGTTCCTGTGAAATTAACATAGTTGCGGTCCATACCTGTGAGACTCAGGAGAGTCTTAAGGTTTCTGAAGCAGATTTGGTAGCACGCCAGGTCTGATTGACTTGGGTGGCTCAGAGCCCTAATCACCCAGTTTCAAAATGCTGTCATATGTTCTTGTAACTAAGAGTGATAATATCTTTTATGACCCCAAAGGTTTTCTTTTTTCCTTTTACCTTATCTGTCCTCTTTCCACTCACTAAGTTGAGCCCATTTATTTACCATATTTCCTTGTAGTTTTCATTGATACTGATTGGCATATAGTTATGGTCTGACCGTCTGAGGAGTTTGCCGGGTTTCTGTACTTCTGGTATATTGTCGTTTTATCTTGTATATGAATGCTAGCTAGTATATGAGTGCTAGCTATTGTTTGTAGGCATGATGGGTCTGTCTCTTGGAGAGAAGAATTACATAAAGGGTGGGATTGCGGATGATCTTCGGTGTGATGGTCGTAGGAGATTAGATTACAGATCAATTGCCATTGATACTGGAGTCATTCCTCAGGTGGATTTTGGCAATTTTTTTGCTTATTTTATCATCTAAAGTCTTTGACATGCATTAACATTAGTAGTCATTTTGAGGTGCATTTCTATAAGGAATAGTTAGTGGAACTTAGCATTTTTCCTGGTTCCTTCCATCACAAAGAAACTTATTTTTATTGCTTCTTCTATTGAGCTTTATCTCTAAATTCGATACAACTGTGAGCTTCTTGACAGGCAAATGGTTCTGCAAGAGTCAGAATGGGTTCAACTGATGTTATTGCTAGTGTGAAGGTATCTTCATACCTCTCAATTTCCACAGGGTTTACCTGATAAATGATGGTTAACCTTCCATTGTGGATATGGGTTTAATCTGAATGGGAATAAACTCACTCCTAATAATCTCTGAGCTTCATTAACAAATCAAAACGTATCTGTTACCCATAATACTTACTGCTTCTTTTAGATGTTTTAGGATGGAAGATACAATCCCAGTTTTTTTTTTGAGTGATAATTGGTTTCAAGGCTTCAGATGATTTTATTGTGATTGCAGGCTGAACTTGGAAAGCCTAGTTCATATCGACATGATTGTGGGAAAGTTTCAATTTTTGTTGATTGTAGTCCTACGGCAGCACCAATGTTTGAGGTTTGCAAAAATTAATGCTTTAATTGGTATTATATCATTTGCAGTAAAACAACCATTATAAATTTTCTTTATTTTAGTTACTTAGAAGATTTTCTTGTTTTGCATTTGGAGACAGATACTGATTGATAGATATGTCGTTGTTATCTTTTCTAAAATATGGAATGTCGCGCAACAATGTCTTCCTTGGTTATAAGAAATGGTTTACGTTTAGTGATAAAGTGCACTTGCTGAAAGTCTGTAACCATTGTTCACAAACTCGGCTTCTCCAACTCGGAACCTGCCGGTCAAACCGGATCCGGGCATGGGCCGATCCGGATTTAGTGATCCGGCCTGTTATTTTTTTTTAAAAAAAAAGAATATATAAAACCCCATAAAATAAGGGATTTGTTTGTAATGTATTTTTTAATGTTTTTATCATATTGGCAAAGACTGGATAGTGTTTTGGCCATGGATACTTATTTTTACATTTTCCCTTCCTTTTTGGAAAATTTTGGAAATACCCTTGGGCACAAATCGATTTTTTAAAATCCTTTCTCAACTTTTCAACTTCATTTGGATGTGCTTGTTTAATTATGCTTTAAATATACTTTTCATATTATTTGGGATTTTTTTGTTTTTCTAACACTTTTTGGACCGGTCGGGAATTGCCGGCCGATTTACTGGTTACTCAGACCCAGGAACTTTACCGGTTCGATAGTTAGAACACTGCCTGTAACAGAACCACACTTTTTAACTTTAGGAGTTTATTGAAAGAGAGACAAAGTAATAGTTGCATGTTTTAAATGACCTTAAAAAAACAGTCGAGGTCGAGAAAAAAGATCCACAAAAAATATTATAAGAAAGAGTTCTTGTGATATGCTTTGATGTTTTGTATATATTTCATGCACATTTTCATCCTATATTCAAACCTACCATTTGCTTTTAGTAACTTCTTATTTGAACTTAGCGGGGAAAAAAAAAATTTGACATATGCAACTATTATCGAATGATTTAGTTTGTCCTCTGGCAAACGCTAGTTAAAGTATATTGCACCTCAATTTAGTTTGTCTTCTTTATGATTTCCATTTTTCTTTTCATATCCTTTTTTAAGTAATTGAAAGTTCATTTAATGAGAATAGTATACATCAAGTTACAACGACTTATGTGTAAATGTTGATAGAGGAAATGTGAGTTTTGGGGGGTCTTTTCTCATCCTGCTTTGTCTATATTCATATTCTGAAATCTTTATTGTGAGATTTTTCTTGTTCTTACTATAAAATTGTGATTGTTGTCAGCTTCTAGTTTGCATGATAATTTTTTCGGCAAGTTTTAGATTGATTTTATCCTCTGGAGTCTGGACAGTCTACAATGTTTTCATGTTAATATTCTAGTCCTATATTGAGAAGCAATAAGGGGCCTTACGTTTAAAAGCAAATTCCAAGAATGATTCATTGGCAAAGAGTAGGAACCAGTGGTTTAAAAAACGGATCGGGCACCTCAAAAACCCACTTGGATCGGTGAATCGGCGATTTGGATCGGGAATCGGCGGAATCGGTCTGATTAAGCCGTAAAAAAAATCCGAAAAAATTATTAAAATCCATTATAAATGTTGTTTTTTAACAATCCAATAAGAAATAGGGGTACTACATTATCATTTCATTTTTTTTTTCATCAATTTGCCAATATTAGGGTGTTATTTCTCTGTTTGAACTTATGTTAACCATTAAATTTGCATTACATACAAGAAAAATCATAGAATCATCATTGATAAAATATATAATGATGCATGGACTACAATAAAGAATGGATTAAATAGATGAAAAAATGGCCACTAAAATCTTGAATTATTGTATTATCTTTTATTTTATTTTTTCCTTTTATTTTTTTGATGACATTATTTTCTTCCTTTTATTTTTTTTAGAAGATAAATTGTTTTTTGACAAGAAATGCTTGTTGTATTATCTTTTATTTCAATTTTTTCCTTTTATTTTTTTGATGATATTATTTTCCTTTTATTTTTTTTTGGAAGATAAAAATAAAACGCTTTTTTTTTTCTTTTTTTATGACATTATTTTCTTCCTCTTTATTTTTTTTCATGATATTATTTTCTTCATTTATATTATTTTTTTCCTTCAATTTTTTTGATGATATTATTTTTTGCCTTATATTTTTTTGAGAAGATAAAAATGGAACGCTTTTTTTTTTTTTTTTATGACATTATTTTCTTCCTTGATATTATTTTTTATGATATTATTTAAGACAAAAATAAAACACAAAAGTAAAACACGTTTTTTTTTGTGAGATTATTTGACAAAAGAAAAACTATTTTTTATGACATTTGACAAAAGGAAAAAGGTTAACACCATGGAGGTTCAAACCTGAGACCTCCTGTATAGAAATCCAACGTGATAGCCAACTTCCCGTTGCACCACATTTAGCATATTATGCTATAATAAATCAATATATTGATTTAACATCTCAACGTTGGGCATTGAGAATTGTCCCACATCGAGCAGAGGTGGGACATACCTTGGGCATATAAACAATTGAATGATCAGCTATTCCAAATGATATGCTGGGATGGGAACCACGTGCGGTGCGCGTAAGATTTTTGCATACGCGCGACGCACACGAGATGTATTCACATGTGCGACACATGCGAGATGTATTCACACGCGTGGAGCATGGTGACGTCAGCCACAACAGATCTTGTGACATCATACTGGCGAGAACTGTCGGTTTATGATGTCATGAGGGCGGTTCACTGCTCAAAACCGGCGATTCTACTCTAGAACTGAGCGATTCTCGGTTTTACACAAAAATCGGCATGGGGTCACCGATTCTAGTGCCGACTCGAGCGAGTCTGTTACGACTCACTGATTTTTAAACCATTGGTAGGAACAATGAGCTAAAATTTGGTTTGATACTCTGTATGTTGTACTAATATGACGACCTTC
This sequence comes from Amborella trichopoda, assembly GCF_054954075.1. Taxonomy (NCBI): domain Eukaryota; kingdom Viridiplantae; phylum Streptophyta; class Magnoliopsida; order Amborellales; family Amborellaceae; genus Amborella; species Amborella trichopoda. The sequence continues at coordinate 12,825,283 of NC_142345.1, read as the reverse complement.
TTCTCTTATTGCCAACTCCCTTCTCCCTTCTCTTACTGCCAACGACCTTTTTCTCTTATTGGCTTCGTGAAAAACCGCCTAGATTGAAAGCTACGCCCATTTTACAGGGATTGGGTCACTATTGACAGAACTTTTCAGAAATTGTGCATGCTCAAGTATGAATGCTATTTAGTGAATGTTATATGATATTCAATTAGTGAATGTGAATGCTATGCAGTGAATACCATGAAAGGGATGTGAATTCTATTTAGTGAAAGTTATATGAAGGAATGTAACAAGTGTAAAGACTAAGTTGGGTAGACACATTTTGATGTAGTGCTTGGTCCTCAAACCATTGATTAAAAAAGCGGTCCGTCGAGCGCCTTGGCGGGCTAGGGCAGCTGGGGCGGACGATCTTGGCGGGTTGTCCCTTGGCGCCCGCCTAGGGACCTTAGGCGCCTGGTCAAGTACCCGTCTAGGCGGATGCCCGGGGTACCTGGGCAAGCGTCAGGGGACTGCACCCGCCTAGGTGTAAAAATACCCATCGGGTACGGTATTTTTGGTTTTTTTTTTTTTGTTTGGATTATAAAATATGGATGAATATGCATCTTTTATACAAAATTAGGACCTAAAACAGGATTACTGAGCACCCCGTGTCCCCTTTTGAACCTTGGCTGCTCAGGTTCTGGGTGGCCGCCTAGGTGTTGGGCGGCCTAGACCCCCTCGGGCGCCTAGGTGCGGCCCGGCATGTTTTGGAACACTGTCTCAAACTATGTGGATTATTAAACTCCATTTAAGACAATCAACTTTTCGAAGAAAAAAAAAACAGCTAAAGAAGAGAAAAAAGAGCTTATGAACTGATATTTAAATGTATGAAATGAATCAGATGTCTGAGTTGTTTACTGATGTTTTATGCATATCTTTTCATTTGAAAAGAAAACTCTTTTCCATGAGATAAATTGGTATTCTCTATGGAGATTTCATGTCTCGCGGTTTCTCAAAAGTGAAAACACATGATGTTGGTAGAGAACCCCCGTATTACTCTATGAGAATTGAAAGGCAACATGATATGAAAGAGGGACATGTATTTGTTTAAGGGGATACATTTGTAATTTCCGATTTTATGTTTTGTTTGAAGTCTTGCAAATGTTGGTTGAAATTCTGACTCTATTACAGTAATGTCGAAGAGGTGAGTTGAGCTGTAAGCTGTGTGAAGACTGAAGAGTGATGACATTGTTGGGCCAACCTACTCTTTCCTATGATGGATAAAATGCCCAAAATGGGTAAACGAAAACATTCACATTGCCCTATTTTCACATTATAAGATCCATCTTTGTTCACTATTTTGACCAATATCATGAGAGTATTTGATTCCACCCCTTGCTAGCAGTTCATAACCTATTTTTTTTGAAATGTGGCTATACTCCTAATGGACTCTATCTATCATGCACATATTGGAAAAGATATATCTATTGTAACTTAGTTATTTCTTATTTTTATCATATCCCCTCTCTAGTTTGTAACGATACCATTACTTTGGATCAGTACTCTATTACACCTTGTTAATGCTTCTATATTTAAAACTGTATATTATTGGAGTTTTCATGGTATTATTATTTCACAATGACATAATCCACAAGCTTGTATAACGTGAATCCAGATTTCCAGGATCTCACGTTTTGATGAGGTTGGCTCACGGCATTAGGCTGAGTTAGTAACATATGGGCAGTTCAGTTTATTCCTCTCATCATTTAAATTTATTGTTGTCTGGTATGTAGGGTAGGGGAGGGGATGAACTCTCAACAGAGCTCTCAGTTGCATTGGAGAGATGTTTATTGGGTGGTAAAAGTGGGTCAGGTATGTACCACTTACCTGCATTTCTTAGGTTGTGTTCTAATCATGGGTCTTGACTGGATCTAATGTGATGGAGCTGTTGGTCTTTATTTATGGTGATCTGGATTACATCATCCTCAATCGATTTATTTCAGGTGCTGGAATCGATCTCTCTTCTTTGAAAATTGTGGAGGGCAAGATGTGTTGGGATCTATACATTGACGGGCTTGTTATTAGTTCGGATGGGAATCTATTGGATGCATTGGGTATTGCAATCAAGGTAAATTTCTTGGGTACATCTTCACAAAATTTACTGCTCTTCTGATTATGTATCTTTTCTAGTTTTCATCTGGCCATCATCTTGTCCTTTAGTTTGTGACATCGGTTTATTTTGGCTTGTTTGTTTATTTTGGAATTTAGATGCGTACAAAAATATTCGTAGTACTTACACATTAATTTGCTTGGGGAAATTGTAAAGAATTTTGTGAAGCACTCACTGAGCTAAACCAAGTTATTAGTGGCCCAAAATTTTGAATCTTCTTTCTTTTTTTATCTGAACATCATTAAGAAGAAAACAACAAACAATCCACTGTCTGATATTAAGGGTTTTGTTGAAGCTTGCGGTATGTCATGCTCTCCCTATTTTCATTCTAATATTAACACATATGTGGTAGTTTATTTATTTTAATCTGCAGATTCATCAGCATAGCTTGTGACTTGAATGCGAGGATGAACTAGAACATAAGCCCCTCATGCTTTATGAAAGAATATCTAAATGCCATGGCCACAGATATCCTCATGGTCAATGTTTGAAAAGCAGCCCGCCTAGCGCCTAGTCAGGCCAGGGCGCATCGCTCAAGTCTGGGCAAGCATCCTGGGTAGCTGCCTAGCGCCTGGGACCCTGCCTAGGTGGTTGCCCAGTGCCCAACCTTGGGTGGCCGCCTAGGGCTAGCTCCCCACTTATGGGTGAAAATCCTCCTCATTGAGGGGTAGTTTCATCTTTTTTACCCAAGGGGGAAAGGGGGCGGGTTTAAGTTATTGTGTGACCAAAACGGCTAAACCGCTTTGTTTACCTTTAGAGTGGATATTTTTTAAAAAATAATCACTTTTTTACATTTCTAAGATGCGTTTCAAAAGGTGCTAGGCGGGTCCTAGGCGGCTTGGGGGGTTCAGGCCACCCAACACCTAAGTGGGCACCCAAACCTAGGCGGTCCAGTAGAAAGAAAAATGTCTTTATAGTCTTTAACAGTATAAGTATATCTGTATAAAACATAAGAATTATGGATTTAAGATACATCAAAATTCAAAAGTATACTACACAACACATAGGAGCACACACTCCATAAGACCATGACCATAAGTCCGTATCCAATTATGAATTATCCATAGTTTGATTGATAGTCCACACTCCACAATCCACATTCCACACATAGTTAAAACTTAAAATTTACCAATCAAATTACCAAAGTTACCAAATACCAAACCAATGGAACCACAAATCCACTATCCACACAATACACAACCAAGAGGAGGAAAACAAAAATGAAAGAAACACTTAAAAACTCAAAAGAGTCTTCAATGTTGAAAGTTCAATAAGCATTCATCATTCATCATCAGAAAAAGTAGGGTCAGCTGCATATGCATCTAGTCAATGCCATCATCATTGTCATCATCCCCCTCCTCGACATAATGGTCATCCTTCTCTGTCTCTTTTGAATCTGCCTCTGCTTCCTCCCCTTGCTCCACCCTCGTCCTCTTTGCAGAAGATCTAGTGGCCTTAGGAGGGTCGGTTGATGTCCTTGAAGCATCCATGACCATATCCCATGTCAATCCTTCATGCCTCTTGACCTGATCATCATCAACCAACTACTCCATAGCATTGTCCATATTTTTTTATCAAAGGGGGTCTCTCGTTGCAAAATTGTCATTCAAGAATTGATTATACTTGACATAGACTAGGTCATTGAGCCTCTTTGATTCAAGTTTGTTCTTTTTTTTTGTAAGAATCTAACAAAATCAAATGAAACTAATTAATATAAATAATTAAATATATAATAGTAATTCTACAAAACAATCAAAACTAATAACTACTAAAGTACTAAATTACTAATACAAATTACCCTTACCCCTTCAAAAGTACTCCAATTCCGCTCACTGCCGGACGAGGTAGTGATTAGGTTTAAGATCCGAATGGCCAATTTTTGTAAATTTGGATCACTACACCCATGTTGGCTCCACTAATTGGCTGCAAAGATATAGAATAAAATCATAAATAAATAATAGAATTATAGAAATGAAACTTGATTACTTGAACTTGATGAACTTAAGAATATTATTACTTGGATCAATTTTGGTCTTTTGCGTCAGCGCCAGTGGACTCCCAAAAGACTTTAATGCACACTTGTAATTTATCAGCTCATCAACACATATAATATCCTGGATATCTGGATCAGGGACTAGCACATCTACACACTTATTAAATCCAATCATAATTGTGTCATTTGTGTGTATATCCTTATCAACATAAAAAAAAAGCTGGGTTCAAATAATAACCAGCTGCATACAATGGCCGATGTAGTTGCCTATCCCACTTCTCATCAATAATCTCCAAAAAAGGCTAATAGCGGTTCTCATCATCATCATCTAAATTTTGGGCTCTCTCTGTTGCATCTCTCCATAGCTCATATATGTAGCCCGTAGAAGCCTTGTCACTATCAACCATTCGAACGACTTTGATAAGATGAAAAAATACCTTAAGAGCGCCCTTCACCCTTTGCCAAAAAGCCTTAGAAAGGATAATTTCTCTCACCTTCCCAACCTGATCCTTGGACCACTTGCATGCTGTCTAGTCATCCGAGGTAAACGTCCGCCTCAACTAGACTCTCCTCGAGTGTATGCTATCTAGGCATAAGTACCAGGTTGCAAATCTCGTGACCCAGGCCTCATAATCTCTTTCTTCTTTGTAAACCTACGCATCATGCTGAGGGTGAGAGTGTGGCTATAAATGAAATTCGTAACTGACTTTGCCTTCTTCACTACACTTGAAATCTCGCTTAAACCGTCAAGAGCCTCAAGCATGAGGTCTATGTAATGTGCTGCACATGGTGTCCAAAAGATTCTAGGATAAGTTATGCGCAACAAATTAGCAGCAACAATATTAGGAGCAGCATTGTCTGTGACAACTTGTAGAACAAGCTGCTCCCCTACCTCCTTGCTTCCCTTCTCTATAACTTGGGGCATCATGGATATGATCAGAGACATCAATGGACATAAAAAAACCGTCCCTAAAGGACAATTCACCAACAAATTCATCTCACTTCTTCTCTTCCTATCACTCCAAGCATCATTCATAATAGAAACTCCATATTGAGCCCATGTATCCTTCTGAACTTCAACATCTTTCTTGATGCTCACCGCTTTTTTCAAAAGATGCTCTGAAAGCTTATATAGGGTTGGGGGTTTCATCCGAGGCCCAAATTGGCCAATTGCCTCTACCAAGGCGTAGAAGCTGCTTAGGCGAGCATTATTGAAAGGAATGCTTGCCTCATAAAACCATGTAGCAACAAAAAAACAACTCTATCTCTCTCTTCCTTCTGGATTCTATTTTCAATGGTGGTTTGGTTGTTTGTTTTCTCTTTTGCAACGTTAGGGTCAGACTGTGACAAAACAATCCATAGGGCTTCTAACCCAAGGCTTATTAGGCACCGAACTCCCAAAAGCAATTACAACTCCCTTTCCATTCTCCCTAATAATGGATTGTTCTACCTCTTGACATCCCTCCCCGTCCTCATGACTGTCATCATCTTCATAACTGACCCGAACCCCAGACCTAATCTCTATTATGGAGGCACGTCTCTCATCAATTTTCATTTTTACACGACTCAAAAAATTGTTTATTTCCTCTTTAACAATATCATGAGTTTTTTTACCCGGGGCAAGATCTCTCCTGACACCGACAAGATGTTTCTTGAACCGGTTTATCCCCCCTTTTGTATCCTTTTCACAAAACTTGCATCTTATGTAATTTTTATTCAAAGGATTTGGGTTGTAATCATATTTTCAACCCAGATCACTATTTCGATTAGATCCCGAAGAAGACATCTAAAAATAATAAAATTTATATATAAGCAATAAAAAAAATCACTTACTTTGATTGCTCGATCTTCAAACTTCTACCTCTAAAATGTTTCTAAGGACTCAAAATCTTCTAAAAAACCATCTAATAGATTTATAAAACATCCAAAATTAAATCCAATATCAATAAGTGATGTTTTGATCAATCTCTCAACTTTGAGAAGCCCTTCGATCCTATAGAAATTACCAAAAACTAGTTTTTTGGGAGTTTTCTCTCTCTAAAATAGGCTGTAATGTGTTTTAGGTTTCAAATGAACCTAAAACCCACAATTTTCGCCCTTTACTATTAAAAAAAAAAAAACACAAATGCCCCAATGAGTGGCTTTTTCGCCCCTGGGCAGGGTGTAGACCCTGGGTGGTCGCCCAGGGATTCCGTGTTTTTTGGTGCCTAGGCCTAGGCGATGCACCAGGCCTTCTGGATTGCCTTTGCGGCCTCCTTAGTGCTGGGTAGTTTGTTTTTTAAAACATTGTTTCTAAGAGATTGATCGGGTATTTCAGAGTTTTGAAAAATCGATGAAACATCATCTTTTTTGTTTGGATTTGCTTTTGATGATTTTTTTAAGTCTTATTAGAGGGCCCTTGGGAAGTATTTGAGATTGAGAAACATCTCAAACATTGAAGATAGAAGATCGAGCAAAAAGGTTTAGTGAAAAATCTTCATATTTTAGATTTTATTTGTTATTTCAATGTCTTTTTAGGGTTCTTCTAGAAGTGATGATCCGGGTTGGATATACTTATAGCACAAATCCAAATGTTAAAAATAGTATAAGTTGTAATTAATGCAAAAAAATACTAATGGGGGTATAAAGCAGTTCAAAAAATATGTTACCGGTATTAGGTAGAATGTTGCCTCTTGTAAAAATGTACCTGAAGCTATTAGAGAGGAGATTAAGCAATATATGAGTTCGGTAAAACACAAACAAGAACAAAAAGCCTTGTCATTTGGATAAGTCTATTTCTGGTTCTTTTAGAAGTGGTGATCCAGGTTGGAAGTGTAGGTATAACCTGAAACCAAATGATAAAAATTGTATAAGGTGTAATTTTTGTGAAAAAGATACCAATGGGGGTATTGACTAATTCAAGAAACACCTAGCTAATCTTAAAGGGAATGTTGCTTATTGTAAAAAGGTTTGAATGCTGCTTCTTGTAAAAAAGTTCCTGAAGCTATTAAGGATGAGATTAGACGATATTCGAATTTAGTAAAACCACAAAAGGAAGAAAACGAGCCTTTTGGTGATCTGGGTTGGAAGATGGGCTCTTTACAACTCTCAATTTTCTCTCTAGAACTCTATAACTCAATGTTTTGTCTCTAACCAGACATGATAGCCTCTCTCACACTTCCTCAAACTATTTCTCTTGCTCACATATGCCTCTACCAAGAGTTTACATGACCTCTAACTATTCATAGACTCAATAAACTCCAAAGATTATATCCTAGCTTGGCTTTCAAGTTAAGTTCTTTCCAATTTGGTTAATACCTAAAGCCAAAAAGACATTCTAAAACCTAATATATTTTAGAAATAGAAACTAATTGATTTTTAATTAGATGCTTTCCACAACTCAGTGGACTACATTTAGCCCCAAATTCCATGATAGAAAACTGAAGCATGAATTGCTATAGTTTTATAAATCCTCACTAACAAGAAATATGAAAATTGGAAGGTGTGGCTGAAGCACTACTTAATAGGGCAAGGCCTATGGGATGTAGTTGATGAGATAGATCCTAGACCCACTGCCCAAGATAGTTCATGACATGGAAAAAGCAGAATGGCAAGGCTCTATGCACAATCGAAATTTCATGTGGATCAGATATATTATTCATTTGAGGGATGTAGAATGATGAAAGTAGCCTGGTTTCAGTTGGCCAATGTGAAGTGGTGCAAGAAAGGACTTCTTAGAAGTAGGTCTACACAATGACTCAATTGCTGAATTTTCTTGTAAAGTGAAGGATCTTTGAGATCAATTGGGACGGATATGTGTTAAGATGTAGAATGACACCTAAGTTGCAATTATCTTGGAAAACCTAAGGACCGTGTTTGATGCCATCAGGGTTTTCATTAAAAAATCCGGGCCATCCATGGAATGCCATAAGCCTATTGTTCAAGAGGAAGCACTCATTGAAATTTGGGGTCAAACAATAATTCGAAGAAGATAGGGTACCTGAAAGAGGCCTTATTTACTAACACTCGTGGGAAATCTTATGGTATAAGAGGTTACAGTGTTTGGGAAGGGTCCTTAAATAATAAAGGGTCACAACTGCAACATCATAATAATGAGCAAGGCAAGCCTCATAATGCCTTTAGATTAAGGAAACGTTCCAGCTATACTTGTGGGGAAGTTGGAGATCACGCCAAAGATTGTTGGCATATCCAATGAAATTATGTTATCAAGGGAAAACTTGAGGAAAAAGAAGCTTGTGTGGAGAAAACAGGAGGAACTTTGTATCATTGATGCATATGAGAGCAAAGACCAATTGTACATAGATTCAACATGTTTAAGCCATATGGCACCACAATGCGATCTCTTCACCACCAAAGAACCATTGTATGACTTGTTAAGTGTCATGACAGGGGACAATACCACGCTTGATGTAAAAGGTAACAGTAAATATTACATTGCAAGTGGCCAATGAAATATCACCAATCTTTCAAATGTCCATGTTCTGAAATTTAGAAAAAAATCTCTAGGCAATCGTCAGATTAGGCATCCATGTTGTTATTGGTGAAAGAGGTTCTGAATTCCTGTCAATCGAAGATGGAGAATTGTCGCTCGTGCAAAAAGAGTAGGTCATAATATTTGCTATGAACATGGATTTACCTACTTATGGAAAAATACATTAGGTCATTACAATCTTCCTAGGCTAAGAGATATGGCAAGGAAGAGGCCAGTTACTGGAATGCCCCTTGATTCAATTTGATGCGAATCACATTGCAATGCATGTGCATTTGTAAAGGCCATAAAACTTCGATTTGTCAAGTCCACCACAGTGTAAAGTACCTATTGTAGATTGTCCATGGTGTTGACTGGGTCCAAGTCCAGTGGAATCACGCAGACACATAGGGTATTATGTTATTTTCATTGAAGATTATTTCATGTACACATGGATTTACTTAATGCGAAATAAAATGGAATAATTGGGTACTTAAAAGAATTTGAAACACTAATAGAGAATGGATTCTATTAAAGATAAGATTTCAGGACAGATGATAGTGGAAAGGTTTTTGTTAGGAATTTGATAATTTCTTAAAAAGAATGGGATCAAGAGTTAGCTAACGTGTGTTGGGACGGCTCAACAAAATGGGATTGATGAGAGGAAGAGTCGACATATCACATAAGTCACTCATACAATCTTGTGAATTGAAGGAACTTGCTGAAAGTATGTTGGTTTGAGGTAATATGTACTCAGTCACATGATGTTAAGAGAAGGAATGAAGGTGCTATATCTGCTTCTCTATAATAAGAAATCCGTTTATGCACATCTTCATGTTGTTGGCGTATAACCTATGCGAGCATGGTGATGAGGATTGTGAAAAACTTGATGGCAAAGCTATAAAGTACATTTTCGTTGGGTATTCATTGGAAAGAAAGCATACTGATGCATTGATCCTGTACATCTGGACCCACGAAAGTAGAGATGTGAAGTTTGATGAGCAGGCACAATGGCATCAAGCTTTAGATGAAGTTGGAGAAGTAAAGGGGTATTTGACACCCATTGAGGATTTAGAGTCTCCCTTGAACCCGTCCATTCCCAGATCATCAAAAGAAAAGGAAGTTGCGCTCTCAAGTTTTTGACTCATGAATGGATTAAGCATTGTCCACAAATGTTGAATTACCCGGTTAATATCAATTATGCATCATGCATTCCATAAATGAGCAGGAACCAAAGAGCTTTTAAGAAGTAGCGGGCAATCCAATGTGGCAAACATGCCATGGAACAAGAGATGAGTGCACTTTCATAGAACCAAATGAGGGACTTGGTTCTTGTGCGAGAAGGATAGAAAGCAACTGGTTGCAAGTTACAAAATAAAACGTTAATCCAATGGAGTAGTTTGTGTTATAAGCGTGGTTGGTGGCTAAAAGGTTTTCTCAAACATATGGGGATATGAGCGGACATTTAGCTCAATTGCAAAGATTCAAAGTGTGTGTGATATTCGCCTTGGCTGCAGTAAAGGATTGGAGGCTCCATAAGATGCACATGAAAAATGCCTTCTTGGATGGAGAGAGTGACAGAGTTTATATGCATTAGTGTAAGGAGTATGAAAACCATGTTAAGTCTCCATATGTGTGCTAATTAAAGAAAGTTCTATATTGCTTGCAACAAACACCTAGAGCATGGCTTGACAAGTTAATGCGAGTTTTTTCTATTACAAGGATTTGTTCTCTTTACAAGGCATTCATTTTATTTTGATCTAATCATTACAGGCAACAACCTAAGAACTTGAAAGAATAAAGGATTTTCTCTACCAAAGATTTGGGAGAACTTGAATATTTTCTTGGATTTGAAATTACAAGAAATGAATGGGGCAGTACTATCAAAATTCAGGTTGTCAAAAAGTGCTATGCAAAATTAAGGCCGAATGCCCATGTAAACCACAAGTTGTCAAAAAATGTTGTGGATCTCATAGATAATAACGGGCCATTAGAGAGATGGTAAGTAGCCCGATGTAGTTGACTAAAAGCTGACCAGATTTAGCTTATCTACTTGGGATCATAAGTCAGTCCAAGCAAGAGCAAAGGAAGCCATATATGGATGTAGTGAAACTGATATTGAGGTATGTGAAGACCATCATTGTTGGGGCAGTGCTCTAGGAGCAAAAAATTCCTATCAAGCTAGTAGGTCACTGTGATGCAAATTGGGTAGGCGACCAACCATTGCTTGACATCCAGATACAATTTTAGTTTGTGATTTGGAAGGGTATTATGCACAAGCAAGAAGCAACTGACGTAGCATTATCATTCACAAAAGTAGAACATAGAGGAGCAATGCTGGGTGGTTGACCTAGTTACCCAAAGAGTTTGGAGAGGTTATGGCCAACACAGTCCCAATTCGTAGCAACAACAATTCAATCATGTTATTATGAAATCTAGTCAAAGCACATTGAGGTGGACAATCACTTTGTTCATGAGAAGGTGTCAAGTGAGGAGGTTGACTTGATATACCTGCCAAGCAATGAACAGGTGGTTGATATCTTCACCAAATCATAGAATGATAAAAAGATAGGTTCAAGCAAAGCCTTGGTTATAAAAGATGTTGGAACTTGGAACTACTTGGCAATGAAGGAGGGTGTTAAAATGGTACATTACCAAGTTGTCTTTATTTGAATAGGAAAATTAGGTGGGATTTTTGTATGGAATTAGGAGGTATGTGTAGTCTATTGAGTTTTGGGAAGTATCCAATCAAAATCAATTGAGTTCTAGAATATATTACGTTGTTTTGGAATATCTTGATTTTTGGGTATTAGCAAGATTGGAAAGAACTTAACTTGCAAGGTAAGTTAGGATTATGTTTTTTAGGGGATATGTAGTTAATAGTCACATGAAGTCCTGGTAGAGGTATATGTAGACGAGAGAAAGTTGAGAGAGAGAAAGAGAGAGAGAGGGAGAGAGAGATGCCATTGTACATTAGAGAGAGAGACGAACAGAGAGGCCATTGTTCCACAGAGTTCTAGAGAGAGAAAATTGATAGTTGTAAGAGCCTATTGAGGCCAAGTGTATTTGAATAAAAATATGCTTTTTTTTTTTTTTTCTCTTTTCCTTGTGTGCTTCCATCAATAATCAAAAGTTTAGTGCCCATATTAGTATTTTTTCGACAAAGATTATTTCCAATTGCATTTTCTGATATAGGACTATGTTCATTTCTTTTAATAGGCTGCCTTGAGCAATACAGGCATACCAAAAGTTGAAGCAATGCCTGGCACCTCTGCAGAAGAGGAACCTGAGATTGACATCAGCGATGATGAGTTCACTCGTTTAGACTCATCGAAGGTTCCCATCATCGTGACTCTTACTAAGGTGATTGCTAAATTCCTAGTTAATGGCCCAATTGTTAAATACTCACTATTTCGTACTTTCTTGTCATAGAGTTATCTCGTGGACCACTTGTTAAATACTCACTATTTCCTACTTTCTTGTCATAGACTTATCTCTCTCTCTCTCTCTCTCGCTGTTGGTGGAGCTCTTGTTTAGTAGAATTTGTCTTCCTTTATAATGCACCCCCTACTCTCTTCCCTGGTTTAAATCCAGCTTGTTTTACCTATCAAACGAATATATCTCTCTCTCTCATGCACACACACGCATACAACCATTCCTTAGGTTTGGAAGCATTGCAGTCTTGCTTTCTTGCTCTCAAGGCGTTCCACAGGTGGGGATTCAGCAGTCTCTCTATCTCTCTCTCTCCCACACACGCACACACACGGTGGTTCTCAGTTTGGTAGGCATATGTCTCTCTCTCTAACATGAGTTGTTTCCTCAGGTTGGGAGGCATTACGTTGTTGATGCGACTATAGAAGAAGAATCACAAATGAGCTCGGCAGTTTCGATGTCTGTGAACAGGCAAGGAGACGTCTGTGGGCTCACCAAGCGAGGGGGAGCAGGCCTCGACCCCAGCATTATCATTGACATGGTTTCTGTTGCCAAACATTTGATTCAACAACTCATAGCAACTGTTGATTCTGAAATTTATGCTGCTGAAGCTCGCGAGTCTAGTGCTTAGTTGATGTGATCAAATCTTCGGCTGGATTTTGTATGTGTTTAGCAGAGTTAATGAATTATAATTCAATGATTTCTAAATCTAAATCTCGGGACTGCGTCTTGGGGCTGAGAAACAAGCTCCATTTAGTTTTCCTTTGTTAGCTTCTCAGGTCAGTATGGATCTGGTGCTGTAGTTCTGCATCCTGTTCCAGTCAATGATTGATAATTCAATGATATCCAAATTTAAATCTCATGGCTGCATCTTGGGGGTGAGAAACAAGCTCCATTTAGTTTTCCTTTGTTAGTTTGTGAGCTCATTATGATCTGGTGCTGTAGTTCTGCATCCTGTTCCCTGTAATATTTTTTGTATCTACCAAACCATCCATATGTGAAGCACCTGCATAATCTAGATGGTAATTACAGCACTTGGGTGTCCACAGTGTATTGGAGAGAGAAAGAGAAGGCATTTCAATCTTGCTTCCCTGCCATGGTAATCTCAAGAGTCACTTCCAATGCAACTCAATTTAGGGCCCCAAGTGCAAAGCATGATTTACAAAACCCAAGTGACGAACGTAATCGCCATTATGCTGGCTAATTCTGACCTGGTTATAAAGGTGCGAGTAGGATAGGATTTCACCGTAGGATGAAATTAAGGTGTGGACATGGGTGCCTCTTTGGTTTTTCATAGTTTTGAGTACCCAAAAAACATTCTTGCCCTTTATTGCATCACTTGGCAAAAAGCAACTTGGCTGCAAATATTAACTAGAAAGGGGTTTCGCCCATAAGTTTGTTTCACAAGCTATTCATTGTTAAAGTTCAGCTTATAGTACCCCGAATAACCAACTGAGGTGGTGACTCCGTTTCAAAATCTTGATTATGTGTTTTCCATGATGAAACTTGATCATGGAAGAAAGGAATCATGTTTTTAAGTTTCTCGAAATGAGATTCAATTTAGTATATGAATCTTGGTTCTTGGATGCCTGAAATCAATATTTTATATCGCAGGCTTTGTGATTCTTAGCTATACAACATTGCGATTCTATCTGTGCAAGACTTTGATTCTAATTATTTCAAAATTGTGAATTCATTTTGTTTGAAAGCAAGTTTCTCATCATGAAAAAATGTAGTTTGCAAATGCACTTAACAATGTTTTGATCAACATCGAATGATATAGATTCATGATTAAAACACAAATGATAAATGAAATGCATTCACAAATTGTATGTTGTTGGAGGAGCTCCATGAAATTCTATGTTACTGGAGGAGTTCGAGGAGCCTATTTGTGTTATGTTGCAATTTTCTACAAGGTTAAAAACATAGAATTAAATTCCCATGAGTTGGGTTTAAGGATTGTGCTGTTGTGAGAGCTAAAAAATCTTATAAACTTACGAGATGAATCCATGTATAATAATCTCTGCCAAGTTACCTAACAAATTTATCAATCTATAATCACGTAGTGAGTGGCAGCCCCACCTCAAGTAACATGTTCACATATGATGCCTGTAATAATCCAATGCTTATCAATGTTATAATGTACCAATTTGGTGGGTGATCAATAAAATGCTTATTTATGATCATCCACAATACTAAGTTCTGAGTAATGATCATTATTTAAGTTAGAAAGAGTAATGATCATAGAGTCCCTCACATGGTGGTATTTTGATATTTTATTCCTTAGCTCTTTTTATACTCGTACCCCAACCCGCTTTCTCAAAAAAGGGCTTGATGGCTGCCCAAAATCTCTCTCTTTCTCATTTATCCCTCATTTTCCCCGTTTCTCTCTCTCTCTGCATGGTGAAATCAGTTCCATTAGCAAATGGCATCTCATAAACACACACAAGTTCCTAAGGATGCCTCTAATGTTCCAATGGCTGTCAATCCTATGCCCAGGAGTTTTTTGGAGCAAGGATTCTGATGGTCCGGTGTACTGGGCTTTAGGGCGGCCTTACAAAATCTCCACTGTTGGTTGTCGATGGAAGTATGGAGCTGTAAGGAAAGAGAGAGATATCTGATGTAGGCTATGACCCATCTGCAAACCCCTGGAATGGTTCTCCTCTAAATTCTTCTGTTCTTTCTAGTTAAGGGAGGATATTCGCCCTTTCAACTAAAACTGAGGAATTTCTCTTGCGATTCCTTAGGATGCGACTCTAATCAAAATTATGCTTTGACATGTGTTCCTCATATTCCTTTTCTTTACTATGAAACTAAAATAGAAATTCAGAGTCTAATGGATTGATAAGGGGCTTTTTATCCAAGTGAGAGAGTTTTGAAGAAATGCATCTTGCAGCGCCAAAAAGCTTCACGCCCACGAATTGTGTTCTTAGTGGCTGAAAGGGCTTGTAGAGAGAGAGAGGGGTGTCTTGGGTGTGAAGAAAGGGCGAGGTGAGAGAAAGCGAGTGAGAATCTAAATCCTGAATCTCACAAAAGGGTGCAGGTTGCATACAGATGCATCTCCGTAAGGTGCACCTTCAAATTTTGTCGTGGTATATAGTTTTGATGTTCTTACGTTTATCTAAAAATCTAAAATTTTGAATTTAAAAAATAGTTAAAATCAAGTAGATTTATAAACATATTAAAATCTTGAAAATGGACGATGTAGATAATACGTTGTAAAATGTACTATTTTTGAGGTTTAAATTTTTTTTATTTTTTATAGTCATACATCTCGACGTTGAGATGATCTATCAAAAGGTTTTTTAATATTAAAACTTCCTTTTTCGATGGATTTTTGAGGGGCATCAGTAGTTCTACATTTTAAGGTAGCATCCTTGTATAAACTTGTTTCTTATAAAATTCAACTTCGAGTTGAATTTTTAGAAATTCAAATATTGGATAGTTATTTAGATATAAATGTCCACCAACTACTACGATTTAAGCCTTTCAAACGTGTCCACCAACTTTTATAATTAAAATCATATTCGATTCTATATTATTTTGGAATATCAAGAAATTTGATTGCTATCAAACATGCCCTAAAAGGCTAAAATGTTGCAGAGTAACCTGGGTACCCCAATCGTTTCATAGTTGCCCAAAGGAGTTTTGTGTGAAACGATCCCAACCCATTGTTGTGGTCTTCCAGGTAATGATCCCGTGAGACCGTCACTCACCCCAAACGAAACGAATAGGACCCCAATCCTAAGCCGTCAAATTGCAAATAGCTATCAAGCAGATGAGATGCTACCCGGCGAACTGGTGAACCACACGTTCAGGTAAAAAATGAAATATATTTGTATCGTCATGTAAATATCTTGTAGAATGTCGACAACCGCCTGCATTTTAGATCGCAAGATAAAAAGCCTTTTGTGCACAGGCCTAAAACCCTTTCCAAAAATGTTCAAGTCGTATAGGCATGAACTCTCTTTTACTGCCTTCCCTCCACCCCGTTCATCGAAATCTCTCTCAACCTGCTGCTCCCATACATCAAGTCTCTCTCCTACTGCACCCATTATCTTTAAGTCCTTTCTCTCAACCAGCTTCATCCATGCCTCTGAAAGAAAGATTAATGCGATCTTGTAGGGGCATGTACTTTTTATTTTTCTTTTTTTCATTCATTTTCTTTTCTTTTAGCAAAGATCATTTACAAATACTTTTATTACAATAACTTTTGCTTCAAAGAAAATAAAATTAACAAATCCAAAATCTTAAAAACCAGGATGCCATTAAACCAATTTTTTTTAAACAAAGAAAATATCCACAATTCTTATGCTTGAGAATATAAAGACAATATAATTAAATATGATAAGAAATAAAAAGAGAGTGTCGGAGATTACCTCAATCGGGCTTATTACATCTCACACACCGAGTCACCAACATCCAATGACGCGGGATCAACGATCAACCTTCAATCTCAACCAAGAAAACAAGTTTAAGCCAAAACCTCTAATAGAACTATGAACTCATTTATTACAAATCTCAAACCCTTAGATGAATCCCCTTAGCAAACCTACTTTGAGAGAAATACATCTTTTTTCCGTCACAACCTTGTAGTCTAAAACCCCAATGAGAGATGTGAGATCATGAAAGACACCATGAGAGAGATGACAACTCTCAAAAGCCTTAACCCCTTATGTTCTTTCACAATGTGGGAGAGAGAGAGATTTCAAAGATGAGAGAGAGTGGGGCATGCCCCCTTTGAGCTTTCATGAGAGAGAAAGAAACTTTCTTAAGAGAGAGAGAGAGATAGAAAGATAAGGTGCATAGATTTTGGGTAGAGACAATCTCTTTCTTAAGAGATAGAAAGATAAGGTATAGAGATTTTGGATAAAGACAATTCGTTTTTATAGGCTTTGAACAAGATTAGGATTTATTAGGCTTTTCTTTTGCTTGCCTCTTCTTATGAGATTGAATATGAACCATTGATCTTGGGTGACTTGTAGGGTGAGAGATTTGAGCCCTCCATTCCATAGATGGGCCATCAACATTATGGAAGGTGCTAGAACCTTTATCCCCTAGAGACATACCAAGGTCACATTGACCGGATGCGACCACAGCTCTTATGGCACATAGGGGTATCTCTCGCACATGTATAAGCTTCACCCCAAAAGGTGATTTGTTTTTATGAAATTGCTATCATTATGCATGCTATGTGATGACTCAAGAACGAGGCTTTGGCTCCTGTCTCTGAAGGTCACCATCACACACAAGGGTAATACAGTCCCTAGGCTCACTCATCCCGGCATACTCCGACTTCATCAAGAGATGACCTATTAGAACCCTTATCAGATAGTTTTCATTACCCAGGTAATATAGGTTTTTTCCAATCAACTGGTCTAGCTTTTCAAGCTCAGTCCGATATCACATACTTCGACATCATCAAGGGATGACCTATTAGAACCCTTATCGAATAGTTTTCGTTTCCCAGGTAATATAGGTTTTTTCCAACCGATTGGCCTAGCTCGTCAAGCTCAGTCTGGTATCAGCAAACATCATTTGCATAGTATGATCCACAAGGGACCACACTCCCACTGAGTTCATGTTCCATGATATCATTTTATTTTACAAGCACTGGCCTTTCATGGCCACACTCACCTAACAACCTCTCTCCCCATATCTTTCATATAAGGATTCATCCACTGATGGGCGATGAATCCTTTTCCTAATACCAGGAATTGGATCCCCATAGTTGCGAATTTAACAGAAAAATGAATTTGTTATGTTTTCTCATTTTTGAGCTTTTGGGGCACGCTTGTTACTTTGGGTTTTCTTGCAATAAGAGAAAAATGACCTTGGGGTTTTTCTCCAAAACATGAAATGGATTGGACCTCTAATGAGAGATAATTAGGAATGGGTTGTTCCCCCAAAGAATGAATGGGTTTGAATCAGCGGGATTTTTAAAGAGAAAATAATGGAAAGAAAGTTGTTTCAGGCTGGACTACATTACTACAATTTGCGGTTCCAAGGTATAAACATCCATCTTAAAGATGGATGCAAATAGGTGGTTCATATATTTTCTTAATAGAATTATTATTTCTAATTTTCAAAATTTATTTATTTTTTCATATTCATGATCTCCATTTCAGAAATTACATGTATTTAAAATTAAGTAAAAAGTCTATCTCAAAAATAGATTTTTAAGATGTGACTCATTTCTACATGGACTCATAGAAATCGTGTCCTAATGGAAATGGTCTGAATCTGGTAAGGCTTTTAGGGCTATTTGAAAGAAAAATACCCAATGTGGAGATGTCTTACGTCTCCTTATGAAAATTATGTCGGATTTTTCGTTCCCTAAATGCTAGAGGAAGAAAGGAAACTTCTCTTTTAGAAATGAAAACATGGAAGATAAACTCTTTTGCTCTCATCCAAAACCCTTTGAATAGAATCACGGCATCAATGTTTTTCCTTCTCATCAAAATCAGCTTTGGACCTTGAGAAATGGAACAATCTCTCTGAAAAATCAAAATTTGTGTGGTATGCTCCTTTTCGAAGGCCAATCACCTCTCCCATAAAAACCAAATTTGCTGTAATATTTTGCTTGTTTTTCTTCAAATCCCTAAGAATGAACCATCTTTTTTTGAAATTGACACAACGTTTTCATTAAATCTAAAAGAGTTACAAAATACAAGATATACAAGAAGTAAAGAAGAGGAAGCATTATAAAAAATTAACAAACAGAGAAGTGGAGTTTGCTCCTCTTTTGGCTAAGGCATCTGCCTCCTCATTCGCCTCACGAAAGAAATGATGCAAATTGGCATTGATATAAGAAAGGACATTCTTAATCTCATCAAATAATACTCAAAGGCTCCAGGGAATATTGAGTTCTTCACAGCTCCAAGCTATGACACTTTCCTAATCTCCTTCAGTAATCTTTAGCCCTTCTCATTGTGAAAGAAGTTTCAAACCCTTTAGGAGGCCTCTAGCGTCCGCTTCATTTGTAGAAGCAATACCACATGGACATGACTATGAGCACAATATATGACCCAAATAATTTCTTATCAACCCACCATATCCAGCTGCCTCTGGATTGTCAAAGTTGCTTCAATCAAAGTTCAGTTTGATTAAGTATAAAGGAGGAGGGGACTAAGCAACAGCTCTTCGACTAGATCTCATATTGCCCAAGGTCGCGACTACTAAGGGGATGTTAATGATAGTACTCTTTGGTGTAGAGCCACTATCTTTGTGAGAGGAAGACCAATTTGCTGCTAAGGCTAAAATGTCAGACTTTAGAATAACAAAATTAGTAGAGATTCTTTCAAACACTCTTCGGTTTCTCTCCTTCCACACACCCCAAAAGATACTTACCCATAAAGAGCACCAAATATATTACCCACCTTTGGAATACCAGGGGATAACCATTGAGTGATAAGCAGTCTGCAAAATTCTGGAATTGGAATGGATGAGTTAAAACATTGGCGAACCCAATTCCAAAGATCATAAATGAAAGGGCAAAAGATGGATAAACGTTGGGGCGCTCTCATCGTCAGCTTTGCACAAAATGCAGACATTGGATATAATGAAGCCTCGCTTCCTTAAGTTATCCACAATGGCTAGCTTATTTTGACAAAGTATCCATAGAAATAGCTGAACTTTAAGTGGAACATGAAGTTGCTTTATTTGGTAAAGGTCTGGATCCAATTGTCTACATCGATCGCAAAAGATAAGAGCATATGCAGATTTAACCGATAAATCACCCGAGGTAGTAAGGTCCTAGATCACATCATCCTGTAGATTAGGGAAAAGTTGGGCATTGTTTAACATGTCCAACAAGGTTTGATACTCATGGATAAAAGTATCAGTCATTATCTTGTACCTGCAATGAATAGACCAAACTATATTAGTATGAGCATCCCCACTAGCCTCATTTACTGTAGCTAGTGGGTTTGAGATTTTAGAGAACACATCATGGAAAAGATATCTGAGAGGGTAGTCACCAAACCATTTATCATACCAAAAAAGTGTAGATTCTCCATTACCTATTACTTTCTGAAAATGACAAAGATATATAGGTCTCCTTCCAAATATGGGAAAGAGTGGCCTTATTCCTTGGCCCTTTTCTCTCAAAATTTCCTTGCAAAAGGAATGTTGGTGGGTATGTATTCTCCACCACCATTTTAAGAGTAATGCAGAGTTCATATTTTTTCAATCTACGAATTCCCAAACCACATTCTTTTATAGATCCACACACCTTGGCCCAACTAACCAAATGAAGCCTTTTCATGTTTTCATCATCTCCCCACAAAAAGTTCCTCATAAATCTCTCTAGAATGCTAACATCTGCGTAGGTGTTATAAATAAAGACATAATAGACTAGAAGGTTAGATAGAGTAGATTTGATAAATGTATATCGACCCCCTAGAGACAAAGTCTCTGCCTTCCACAAATTTAATTTCTTATTTAATCTCTCTTCCACTGGATCCCAAATAGATTTTCAAGGCGTCTTCTCATCACCACATCCTAGTAGTCCATCCATCCTTGACACTATGTTTTGAGGACATCCAATCACGACCAATTTGGTTTTAGAGAGATTTACTTTCAGCCTAGTTGTCATTTTAACACTCTTTAGAAATATCCATAATCTACCGATTTTCATTACATTTGGATCACAAAAAATTATAGTATCATCTGTATACTGTAAGTGCGATACAGTCACACCATTATTCCCAACCACAATGCCTGAAATAAGACCCTGTGAAGAAACACCTCTTAGCATAACACTGAAAATTTTTGCCACAAATGTATATAAGAAGGGTGATAGGGGATCTCCTTGTTTGAGGCCTCTAGAACTCTTAAAGAAACCAGTTGCCTCACCATTCACGAGAAGTGAGAAGATGAAAGACATCCCTCAATCTAGATCCTCCATCTCGATCTAAAACCCATGCTGCCCATGATAATTTGAAACACTTTCCAATCCACCTTATCATAGACTTTTTTAAAATTAAAATCTATCTTACAAAGATGATCAAGGTTTTTCTCTTTGATTCTGAAATGAATACATTATTGAGCTACCAGAATGCTATCCATAATTTGTCTATCTTTTAGGAACGTATATTAAGGACCTCGAATAACCAAGTCGATCACCTTTTGTAATATATTAGAAATTATCTTTGCAATAATTTTATAAAGACTACCCAATAAGCTGATGGGGCGGACATCTTTCACATCCTCAATTACCTTTTTTTTTAAGAATAGGGGCAATGAGGTGGAATTCATTGCTACATTAATTCTACCTCTTCAATAGAATTCCTCTAATAATTGAACCACTTCGTCTTTCAGGAGATCCCTAAATGTTTGAAAGAAGGCTAAGGGAAAACCATTAGGTCCCGGGGCTTTGTCTCTCCCAAGACCAAAAACTACCTCCCTAATTTCTTGTTCCTCAAATTTTCTTCTTAGCCAAATTGCTTTGTTTCACGAACGGTAAATGTTGAATAGATATATTTATCCCATTATTAGCCAAGAAAGCCTCCTTAAAATGACTTACCAAAGCATTGTCTATGCTGGTCCACCTTCACATTCTACCCCTTGAACTTTCAGATTTGGATAGAATTGCTCATTCTTCTAGCATTAGCGATAGCATGGAGAATTTCATATTTTTATCCACTTCCTTCAACCATTTTACCCAAGATCTCTGTCACTAATGAATCTCTTCCAACCTGAGTAATTCCTTGCACTTAGCCGCCCATAAACTTCTCTTACTGATTTGTTCTTGGTTTAAGAAGTTTCTCATAAACTGCAAATTGTCCATATCCTCAATGTGACCTCTCGTCTCACCAATTTTAGACAGCAAATTTCCCCACACAGGTTTTCTCCAACAAATTGTTCTTTCTTTCAGCATTTGTAATATTTTGGTCAATTGAAAACCTTTCCAACCATCTACTATTGTATGTTTCCAAAATTCTTCAACTAAATAAATAAGAGAATGCTCTGAAAGCCAAGTCAACTCAAATCTAAAGGGGGCAGGACCAAAAGAAAAACCATCCGAATTTAGGATTAGAGGTTTATGATTTGAGACAATTTTAAGTAAGGCTTTCACCCTTAACTTTGGAAATAGATTAATAAACTCAGATGTAAGTAAAAATCTATCCAGTCTAGTAAGAACATGGGCACTTTAAAATCACCACAAACATACCATGACAAATTGAATGTACGAATAGCAGCACAGAGTTCATAAAAAAAGCACATCTTTCATCTGATCTATTAGGGCCATAAACCACAGATAAACACCAAGAAAAGTTATCCAAAGGTCCTTGCAAAAACAATTGAAATGTGTCTTTGAGTAATAAAATGCTGAGAAGCTACCAAAAAAGAAGGGTCTCGAAGCAACCGTATGCCACCAGATACACCTAAAGCATCCACTCCCAAAAAATCCAAAAATCTGTTACCCCAAACCAGACGAGCAGAAGTGGCACTCAGAGCCTCCAATTTGGTTTCCTGATGTAACAAGAGATTCGGTCTTTCTTTTTTGCAACAAGAAAGAACTTCTGTCTTGTGGGAAACAATATTGAGACCCCTGACGTTCCAACAAAGGATATTCATTCCATCAAGTGTCCCTCTCTATGTTTGTTGATGTTAAACCAATCAGCAGACATAGAACTAACTGGCTCAGAATGAGTACGAAGTGTAGAGTTTATCTCCCCTCTATCATAGTTAATACTGCTTACGAGATTATCAAGCTCCCTTTGAGCTTGACCTTTCTTTTTGCTCTTCTTCCCCTTGCTCTGACACAATCTTTTTTCGATTTCTTCCTTATTTTTCAGTTTCAGGGCATTCGTAATGTTGTCTAAGGAATCATCGTAGTTGACTTGTATAGCATCCAAAACCTTTCCCACTTTCATTGGATGAATTATTAGGGCCAGTTCCTTATCATTATCATCAAAATCATCTACAATAGGAACATCTCTTATAGACTCAACAAGCTCTTTTGTGAAAGAATTAACTTCTCGAGCCTCATCTGGACGTTGCATGGAGATAGAAGGAACACCGAGAGGCTCACCGATAAATATACTCCCTGGTTCATTGATGATCTCGTTCTCATTCAGATTAAAGTTTTCCCCTTCAGGAGCTGATGGACTATTCTTTAACAAAAAATCCTCCATGTGAGTAGGGAAAACGACATAATCTTCCTCATATGAATTTCTTCTCCGTAAAAAATCATAACTGGAATCTTCAAGTTTTTACCTTTCTTCAGCTCTCTTAAAGATTTTGAAGCAGCCCTTTTTGTGAGAAGTCTTTTCATCTCTTCTTCCTTCTCACTATGCTTTCTCTTTGTGATAGCTTTAAGGATGAAGCACCAGTGGTGGTACAATGTTGAGAGGGAGTAGAGACAGGGGGAGGAATAGGCTTGTGATGAGGAGATGTTTTGTTAAAGTAATTCTTTAAAGAATATACATCAAAACATGTGGTCAAGGGGGAAAAGGCGTTTCCTCAGGAGTTGTGTATCTATTATGACTAGGGATGGGCATAACTTCTGAGACGGGATATTTCAATTTTGAATTCAAACTTTTATTGCCACCATAGGTTACCATCCACTTTTTTATGATCCGTTTTTTTTGGAATGTAGACTTGGAATTAGAATAACTGTTAGATTTCCTTGAGTTTCGAGATCTACGGTGGTGTAGTCATTTCTCTCTGTGCAACACACCATTGTTGCTATACGAATATGAAAGTACTGGTTGATCATCTCTTTTGGTCCTTTGACGATCATCTCTTTTGGTCCTTTGATTGTACTCCTGACTTGGAATCTGAGTCTCTACATGTGGTGGGACAACAATTCGGCCATTAAGAACACATATCTCTTTAAAGGATAATTTAAAATTAAAGCCCCCTAATTTAAGGGTACCATGTTTTGGATGATCCAAACCTCTCAATTCCACCAAAACGACAAGAGAGTGATAGTTTATCAAGTTCCAATCTATTTTGATAAGGTGACCACATAGATTAGACACCTCTCCAAAAACTTTTGTTGACCATGTGATGATTGGAATACTGGACACAGAAAACCAAGCAGATATTGACTTGATCAAAGAGGTCTCTAAAGCAGGGACCCACTTTTTAGCGACAAGATCTAAACCTCTTTACTTCCAAAAACGTTGTGAAACTACTTTACTGGCTTCTTCAGAAGATTCAAGAAAGCACATAAGTTTACCTCTTAGGACTGATCGCCAAAGACTAGAAATAGGTGCTCAAGTCTTGTCCACCCACTTCTGAAAAGCATCAATCTCATCAAACTCATTCTTAAACGTGATTGTCACTGTAAGAAGTATGTTTTTTTCCCATTCTTTGATGATATCATGACTAACAATCATGATAGGATTTATGCGAAGATGGGTTCCCGAGGAGAACACAGAATCTCAACAAAGGATGGACTTCTCGGTCCCATCTCTCAATCATGCTCAATCATAGGTCTTTCTACTCACAAGATGAAATAGAGATGCTAAATCAAAGGCGGTCGAAATGCACCTTCAATGGGGGGAGAGAAATGTAGAGAAGAACTTGGAGAGAGATGTAGAGAACAACTTCTTTAACTGTTTTATCCTCTATGGACGCATACACCATTGCTAAACCACGTATATGTCGTGTCAAATCTATTTTATCTTTCTCTTTTCTCTATTTCTTTTATTGCAATTTCAACATGTTTATATAGAGAACAACTGCTTCTTCTAAAAAACGGAAAAGCATTTAGAGAGGAATTAGGGATCTCTCACTAGGCAACAGAGAGTGCAAGGGGCATGAGATTTCTTCTTATCTATGTTTTTTTTTTGTTTTTTGGAATGTTGAGTTTCTCTTTACTTCCTAGGATTGAAGACAAGATAAGAATGAAAAAGTTCAGAAAAGAGTGAGTAAATGTCTATGGGATACGGTTTCTATGCGGCCAGCCCTCATATTGTAGAAATGCGGGCTTGGTAATAAATATATTTTTAAGTATAATTTGATCCTAATTTTTTAAAATATATAATCTTTAAAATGGAAATCATGAATATGAAAAAAAAGTAAAAAATAGAAAACTAGAAACAATAATTATAATAAGATAATATTTGGACCATTAGTTACAATTGTTTTAGATAGACCACTTATTTGCATCCATCTTTAAGATGGATGCTTTATACCTTTGGAACACATATTGTAGAAATGTGGTCCAGCTCGCATGAAACAATTTTCGATTTCTATGAGACCCAAACAGGCTATGGTACTCAATAAAAGAAAAGAACAATTGTTTCATGTGGTCTGGTCCGCATTTCTACCATATGTGGTTCAGAGGTATAAACAATCCATCTTAAAGATGGATGCAAATACGTGGTCCATCTAAAAATAATTGTAACTAATAGTCCAACTGTTTTTTTAGTATAATTATTATTTTTAGTTTTCATTTTTTTTTTTTTTATATACATGATCTCCATGTTAAAGATTATATATTCTCTAAAATTTAAGATCAAATTATATTTAAAAAACATATTTATTGCCAACCCTGCATTTCTACATGTACGGGCTTAGCTGCATGCTAACCACATCCAAAATAAAGTAGCAAGAATTTTCAATTAAGAGTGACTAAACTTGTAAGCTTTTTTATTTATTAGGAGAAATTTATATCATGCATCCAAATTGGCCCTACCCATCTCTTTTCTGGTTCATTTTTTCTCTTTTCTAAGGCTCCTACTCCTCTCACTCTCTCCCCCTCTAAATACCAATCTTCCATGTCTCTCTTTCTCCTATGAGATTCTCGCCCACTCTCCATTCTCTCACTCACATGTTCACTCAAACTCATCACTGACCAGTTTGCTTTTAAATGTCAATTCTTTTCTCCTAAATGGGTTCATTGAGAAGTGAAGGAAAGATAAAAAGGGGAAGATAGAAGTGCAATAAAGAAGAAAAAACAAGTCGGTTTCATTTTTGGGTATTTGAAACGAGAAAGAGAAACATGAAAGGGGGAGGTAAAGATGGGATAGAAAACGAAAAAAAAGTACAAGAGAGAGAGGAAGAGCAAAAGAGAAAAGATGAGATAGAAAAAGAATACAGACCAAGGAAGAAGTTTCAATTTATTGGGCATTGCGCTTACCAGTTTACGGGGTCGTAAAGTTTTTATTTACTTGAGAACCCATCGAAATCCAATGGCCAACGATGGGGTCTCAGTCCACTGGCGAGTGGGAGGGTCTTATAGAGGATAAAAACCAAGGTTTGACAAAAATAAATGAAAAAAAATGGTGTAGAAAAATAAAAGAACAGAGACAAATATTTACGTGGTTCTGCAAGTTGCCTACATCTACATGGCAACACATTTCTCTTCCACTAATCAGAAAAACACCATGCAACCATGGAGTATATAAGGGATTGCAAGCTCTCTCTCAAGTCCTAAAACATGGTATTCTCTCACTAGAATAACCACCCAAGGACTAAAGAACTAACCTTCTTCTCTCTCTAGATTTTTCCTTGCATACATTCCATATGTCATTTCTCTCTCTACAAGATACTACTTGTAAAAAGGAAACCCAATAGCAATCATGTGATCATCTCTCTCGTATTCCTAATTTGACTTGGACTTCTATTTCCCATATCCTACCATGTGAGATCTATCTGTATCTTGATCGGTTTACCTAAATAATAGGCTCAAGATTTGCCAAGTTCATAAGGAATTTACTCTGTATTCCTAATTTGAATTGGACTCCTATTTCCCATATCCTACCATGTGAGATCTATCTGTATCTTGATTGGTTTACCTAAATAATAGGCTCAAGATTTCCCAAGTTCATAAGGAATTTACTCTATAAAGATTGGGCACGCCACATTTCTAGGAAATATAGCTTATCATATTCTCTCTCCTACAATATAAGAGATGATATTGACTCAAAATACATCACGTATGGTTCCCTGAAATAGGAAACAATGGATTCACATATCCAACATCCTTTTACTTGAAGACATGTTTTCATTCTGATTAGTCTGCTTCAAGAAATTGTTGTCCACCAGTTACTAATCATCAAGTAACCACAAGCCCCAAGGAAGTCCTGCACCAAGTGAACTTTGGTTGGGCCTCGATCTCATTGGGTCTGGGGATCATGAGCGGGGACCTAGATGTGGGGTCCGGCCCAAGATTGCTCTCTTGGAAACCACAATGCATGTGGTACATGTGCAGGTAGGTGCCAACTAGGGAGAGAGAATTATAGGGTGTGAGGTGGGACCTACCTTACGGTGGGTTCATGACATGCTTGGGTGTGCGGGGATACCCTCTTAGATCACGACGAAAAGCCCCCCAGCCCGAGGCTGGTTCGACTCTAGCTCCCTTACTGCACATTACGCCTTATGAACACACATGCATAAGATGGCCAGACAAGTGGGTCGGAAGACCCTAACTTGCTGTTAGATGGGAAATTTATCGAGAGTGTAATGGGGGGAAGTGAAGGGGATAAATGAGAGAATGAAGGACTATTTATTAATTTGACGGCCTTTCGGTGTCATCTCAACAAACAAACTTATAATAATAATAGTAAATAAAATATCTCATGGAAGGAGTAAAGAGAGAGAAGGTGATGATGTGCGTAAGTAAAAGAAAAATGCAATGATGAAAGAGAAAAGAATGAGAAATATCGAGAAAGAGAGAGAGCATGAGAACATTAAGAGAGAGAGAGAGAGAGAGAGAGAGAGAGAGAGAGAGAGAGAGAGAGAGAGAGAGAGAGAGAGAGAGAAATTAAGAAAGACAGAGCAAGAGGAAATTAGGATAGAGAGGAATTGAGACAGAAAGAGTGAGATAGAGAGAAAAATAGAAAGAAATCAAGAGAGAGAAAGAGAAAGAAAGAGGGAGAGAAAACAAAGAGAGAGAAAGAGAGAAAGAAAGGGAGAAAGAGAGGTGACAGAGAAAAGAAAGAGAGAGAGGAAGAAAGAAAGAGAGAAAGGAGGGGACTGGTGGCTTAACCTTCGGTTCGACTGAGGGTGAGAAGGAGAGAAAGAAAGAGAGAGAGGAAGAGGAAAGGAGAGATAGGTGGGGACCGACGCTTAGCTGTCGATCCGACCAATGGGTGAGAGAGAGAGAAAGTGAAAGAAGAAAAGAGAAGGAGAGAAAGGAGGGGAGCCACCGGTCTGATTGAGGATGAGAGAAAGAGAGAGAGTGAGCGAGAGGGAAAGAGCAAAGCCTGTCAGAGAGAGAGAGAGAGAGAGAGAGAGAGAGAGGGGATCGACAACTTAACCGTTGGTCCGATCGAGAGAGTGAGAGAGAGTCTGATCCTACCAAGAGGGAGAGAAAGAGAGAGAGAGGGAGAGCAAAAAAGAGAGGAAAAGAGAGGGGACCGACGACTTAGTCGTTGATTCGATCAAGAGAGAGAGAGAGAGAGAGAGAGAGAGAGAGAGAGAGAGAGAGAGAGAGAGAGAGAGAGAGAGAGAGAGAGAGAGGACTAGCCGTTGCTTAGACCGAGAGAGGGAAGAGAGAAAGATAGGAAAAGAGGGATAGTGAAAGAGAGGAAAAGACAGGGAATAGACGGCCACCGGTCCAACCGAGAGACAGAGGAAGAGAGAAAGAGAGAGAGAGGGAGAGAGAGGGAGAGAGTAAAGAGAGGGGACCCGTGGCCTAGCCACCGGTCCAATTGAGAGGGAGAGAGAGAAAGAGAGAGAGAGAGAGAGAGAGAGAGAGAGAGAGAGAGAGAGAGAGAGAGAGGGAGTGTCACGACCCCACCCCTTGACCCCTACCGTACCCGCCGGAGGGTAACCAAGTGTGGGACCATGATCAGAGGTAGCGAACACCACTCAGGTGAGAGTGCGCTCAACGATTTTAGAAAGACCGAATCAAAGCAAAGCACGAAAGAAAACAAAAAACCCAAGCACAAGGATACAAAGAACTAGACAAAATAAAACCAATTTATATATACAAGATCTAAAAATTTAATACAATCATGTTCAAGGCACTACAGGCGCAACAACAAAAATACAAGACTTCAACAAAACAACTATAAGGTCACCATCAACAGACACCTACTATTAGAATAAAACTTTTCTTGTCAAGCTCGGATCTTCAACCACCAGCCACGAGTGCCTAGCCGTCAGTTCTCAAAAACCACAGGCTATCACTCAACACATAGAAAATCAGCGGAATGAGTTATAAAGCCCAGTAAACAGATCAAACATCATGTATTCCAGCCTATACAATGCTATTCATAAACATCCCCCAAGATTAATGCAGGTGTCATAACATAGAGTCATGTATCACAATTCTTTAGTAATGGTGGAAGAAGTGTAAATCAAATGTCAGAATATCATACATCGCATGAACTAACAGTTTACCACATCTTTTCATTTAAAATAGCAGATTAGCAATTTAGGCAGAACACATAGTGCATACAAGCAATCCTAGTATCGCCTACTCCCGAAGTAGAAGTCCTATCAATCAGGTCAAGCTAACCCTGTTTCTTAGGACTTCTACCCCGACTTAGGAGGAAAGGCAATGACAAGTGGGTGAACCACTTCGTAATGCCTTCATACGCATACACATAGTCCACAACGCGCTTTGGGGCTTTTGATAGGCTCATGCCTTGCAAGACCCGATATTCTGCCTTTTATATTTCACAGAATTTTCGAGGCGTGCGACCCTCCCAATACACTCCTCTTAGCTCCCCTCTTTTTATAGGGAGTTAAGAAGCTACCGGCATAACATTCTTATTATATCAGAATAGACTACACTACCAATGGATGACCCATTGCGTAGTGCCTCATTCAGTAGGCTCAGAATCTTATATCACACTACCAATGGATGTCCCATTGTACAATGTTTCATAGCACAATCCTATCATATCAGATCCATCACCAATGGATGCCCCATTGCATAGTGTTTCTAGATCACAGTCTTATCATATCAGATCCACCACCAATGGGTCCCATTGCGTAGTGTTTTCATATCACATTCTTATCATAGGCATGCCTTATTACAAGTATGCACATGTATATTTCATAAGAATTCATTCGTTCATGCTCAAGCATGACTCATCACAATTATTCAAGTGTATATCATAAGCATGCCTCATTTCAAATATGCATATTTCATAATTCACACAGAGCAGAGTTTTCAGTCTAATAAGCTCTTAGAGAATTTGTCCTAACTTCCAGTCCATAGAGAGTTTTTTCATGGTCCCAAAACATATTTGAAAATAGATTCATCCACCTTTTATTTAGATGTGGTTTAGTGTTAATCAGGGACATAGTGGTCAGTGAACAATCTCCCATAAAACATATAAAGTTTTTGCAAATTCAGTGCAACTCGCAACAGTGATAAAGTCATACATACAGGGGCATAATTCTCAAACCATCAAGAATTTAAAAGATGGTTCAAAAAATATATTTGAAGTAGATATATCCATGTTTCATTTAAAACTAGTTTGAGTTCATTTGGACACCGTTTGGCCAGTAAACAGTTCAATACAAAACATTCAAAGTATGGAAATTCACTGTAACTCGCAACAGTGACATAGTCATACAAACTGGGGTATAATTCTCAAACCATCAAGAATTTTAACATGGTTGTATAACTAAATTTGAAGTAGACAAACCCATATTTGATTTAAAGTTGAGTTCATTTGGACATTATTTGGTAAGTAAACAATTTAGTACAGTACATATAAAATCCTTGAAATTCACTGCAACTCGTAACAATGACATAGTCGTACAAATAGGGGTATAATTCTCAAACCATCAAGAATTTCAACATGGTTCCAAAACCAAAATTGAAGTAGACATACCCATATTTAATTTAAAACTAGTTTGAGCTAATTTGGACATGATTTGGTCAATGAAAATTTCAGTACAAAGTTTCAGGAAATTCATGTCCAAGTTTTGACATACTTTAAGGAAAGAATAATAACTTCCAAACCAAAAATAAGCATTAATAGATTTACAATGGTTCCTTCCCACCAATTTTCATAGCCAACAGAATTGATTTTAATGCTCAATTCATTATGCTAATAAGAATCACAATCATGAAAAAACAGATATATCTGACATAAATTTTATGCCATGCAACCACATCCCTATTAAGAAATCAAACTTATAGCCAAAACTATGGAGACATGAATGTTAGTTCTACTTACATGCACTCAAAAGTGTCACAAAATCCCCACACAAGCTAAGTTCCCAAGCTCCCAAAAGGCTTCAAGAGGTAGAGATTCTAAGTGTTTGGAAAGGGGTCTCGTGAGAGACAGAGAGAGCAAAGGTTCTTGGAGGGGTGAGAGGGGTAGTATTTATAGACCAAGAGGGGAAGGCAGCAGGCAAGTGGCAAGCAAGGGCTTACAAGTGGCATTCAGTGGCATCCAGGTGGCTTACTGTGGTGTTCAAGTGGCAGACATGCACAAACGCTCCCTAGGCATCCATGGTCAATAGTAACACGCACGACAAGGTCATGCTCGGACGAATTCTCTTTTTGTCCAAGTCACGAATGACGGAATCCCTTGCACCCATGATGGCTTCCTCTCTATCTAAGTCACGCACGGTGGCATCCCTTGCATGCACGACGGCTTCCTTTCTGTCCATGTCACGCATGACGACATCCCTTGCACGCACGATGACTTCCTCTCTGTCCAAGTCACGCATGGTGGCATGAAATCCCTATCGTGCATGACGGCGTCTCTACAAGTGGTGCGCGATGACGTTCTCTTCATATTGCCACACGCGTTCTCTTCTTGCTGCCGCACGTTCTCTTCTTACTACCGCACTCGTTCTCTTCTTCCTACTGCACGCGCTCTCTTCTTACTTCCGCGCGCGCTCTCTTCTTACTGTCGCGCGTGTTCTCTTCTTACTACCATGCATGTTCTCTTCTTACTACCATGCGTGCTTGCTTCTTACTACCGTGCGTGCTCTCTTCTTACTGCCATGCGCATTCTCAAGCCAGAAAAGTCTCGAACCCTATAGGGAGAGAGGGAAAGAGAGGAAAAGAGAGGGGGGAGAGAAAAAGAGAGAGAAAGAGAGAAAGAGAGGAAAAGATAAAGGATCAGCAGCTTTGCATCCTGTCAGACCGAAAGAGAGAGAATGGGAGAGAGAGTGAGAGAGGGAGAGAGAAAAGAATGAAAAAGAGAGGGGACTGGCAGCTTAGTCACCGGTCTGGATGAGAGGGAGAGAAAGAGAGAGAGAAAGAGGGAGAGAGAGAGGAAAAGAGAGGGGACCGATGGCTTAGCTGTTGGTCCAACTGAGAGAGAGAGAGAGAGAGAGAGAGAGAGAGAGAGAGAGAGAGGAAAGGAGATGAGACCCGTGGCTTAGCTGCCAGTTCGATCGAGAGAGAAAGAGAGAGAGAGAGAGAGAGACAGAGACAGAGAGAGGGAACATGAGAAAGAGAGGGGACTGACGGCCTAGCCATCGGTCCAACCAAGAGAGAGAGAGAGAGAGGAGAAGAGAGGGACCGACAACTAATCAAGAAAGAGAGAGAAAGAGAAAGAGAAAGAAAGAGAGGAAAAGAGAGGGGACATGCAACTTAGCCGTCGGTCTGATCGAGAGAGAGAGAGAGAGAGAGAGAGAGAGAGAGAGAGAGTGAGAGAGAGAGTGAGAGAGAGAGAGAGAGAAAGAAAGAGAGAAAGACAAGAAGAGGAGAGAGAAAGATGGAGAGAGAGTGTGAGTGATTACCTAGTGTGACCCTTGAGTCCGGGCCGGGGGTTAGGTTGAGAGTGGAAAATTCTAAGTTGGGAGTGAAGGGTGTTAGGTTGGGAGTGAGAAGTTCTAGGGGTAGTCCCCTATGAGGGAATGTTTTCTCTCTCCTCCCTTTGAGGTAAAGGCGTAGAGGCAAAACACACTAGCAAAGGGGAAGCTCAATGAATCTCATTAATTTGCAACTTACATCAAGTTTTTTTCCAACCTTTTTTCACAAATGATCATGTGATGCTTATATAAAATGTTGTTAAAACAAGGGTGGTTGCTCAAAACTAAAACTAATTGTCAAAAATTACATTTTCTAAGATTTAAAATTAAATCCTGGAAAAATGGCAAAATGACCATTTTGCCCCTACCCACAATATTGGAAATGGTGAAATGGTCCCCAAAAAGGTACCATGGGCTATGGTGATCGTTCGGGGCTCACTTTGGGTCCATTTGGAAAAATTTTATCAAAAATATTATCGTAACTGTGATAGTCTCGATGAGGCAATCGTTCTGACATATTATTTGATCTGTGAATCGAGGTTTTAAGCCTTTCTTGAAATCCGATGAAAGATGAGAAACTTGTAATCTTGAATTCTAGATCTTGCCCATTCCTTGACGTTTTGGTTCGATCTTTTTGCCATAGAATGACGAGGAAGTTGCCATGATAATTTTGCGACAAAAATGGCTCGATTTGGTGACCTGATCATCACTTTCTGAATTGGGGAAATTACTGGAATATGGATTCCGATTGCTGGAAAATGCCTCTTTTTGCAACCTCAAAATACAGTACTTTTGATCTTTCATCACATGTGATGCTTACTTCAAACCGAAGCCCTTGATATCATGGTCGCAACATACCCATTTTTGAGACGATTCGAGGTCGGGGCTTCTTGATATCACCGTTTCATCGAGGGGATCTCCTTCTTGCAAAAAATTTGCAATACATGAGTTTTCTTGAGTAACTTCTCTCTAGAATTTCTTACGTCTCGGGCCGTTTCGTGGGTCGTGCGATATATCAAAACGCGCGCATTGACAAGACGAAGAACCTCTTGAAATTTGAGCTTGATTAGGCTTAAAACGGAGAAGTTATATCTTTTGAAAGATGATATTGAAATCATAAGGCACAATTTCCATAAATGGAAAGCGGTTCACCGAGGGTGCACCGGAATAGTGTATAACCTACTCTTTTTGGGTAAGTTGACCCCAGAATAGTTCAGAAGTATCAGAATGAGCTGAAATTTTATATCTGGGGGCTTCCAAACCATTTGAATCCAACGGAAGTAGTCTGGTCATCATACGAGACACCGATGATAGGGCTGCAGTTATGAGGATCTTTTTTAGCATGTTAGGAGACGAATTTGAAAATTGGTTTTCCATCTGATCTACCTTAACTTTGTCGGATTGTGAAGAAACTGACAGGTGTTCTTAGGGAGCCAAATGCTACTCTCACATGAGTTTTGGGGAAAATCCATCACCCTTCAAAATTCACTCCAGATTAGGGTTTATTTTATCAGTGCTTCCGTAGTCCATAGGTGTTTTGGAACCCGGGGGCCTAGGTTGCAAATAGCTTCCTCCTTATTAAGACCAAGGATACAAGTGTCGAGAAATACCCTATAACAAACTTCCATTTTCCAATGAGCTTAGTCAACATATCCGCTAGATTGTCATTAGTATGAATTTTTTGCAATAGAATTTTCCATTTTGTACCACATCGCTAATAAAGTGCTATTGAACACCAATATGTTTAGTCCTTCTATGAAGGCTGAATTCCTTGCTAGAAACAAGGCACTCTGGTTATCACAATGAAGCAAAATATCATCTTGCACAACTCGAAACTCACCAAGTAAACTGTTAAGCCAAATTGCTTCTTTAGATGCATGAATAAGTGACATATACTCAGCTTATGTAAAAGACAACGCCACCACAGATAACCAACTAACTGCACCACCTCCTAAAGAAAAAAAATACCTGGTAGTAGACCTTCTTTTATCCTAGTCACTTGCAAAGTCTGCATCAACATAACCAATGACTTTCCAATCAATTCTACTGTAACAAATAATAGCATCGCATGTTCCCTTCAAATATCGAAGGATCTATTTCACAGCGGTCCAGTGATCATGGTCAGGATTTGCTATATATGTGCTCATAACTCCTACTGCTTATGCTATGTCAGGTCTGATACTAGCCACAACAAACATGAGGCTCCCTACTGCAGATGAATACGTTACTCGTGACATCTGTGTCTTCCCTGCTTCGGTGCTAGGATATTGTTTCGAAGACAACTCCATATGCACGAGAAATGGGGTACTAACTGGTTTGGCATTCTTCATATTGAAGCACCACAAAATCCTCTCCACATAACTCTTTTGAGTTAACCAGATATTCTTGTTCTTCCTGTCTCTAAGTATACTCATCCCAAGAATTCAGTTAACGACTCCCAATTCTTTCATCTCAAATACCCAAGCCAACTGAGCTTTAAGTGTTGCAATATTCTCCTTGTTCGGTCTTACAAAAATTATGTCATTGACATATAATAACAAGATATTAAAACTTCCATTACCATAGCCACGAAAATAGGCACAATGGTTAGCTTCACATATACGAAAATTCAAGCTCAACATGAAAGAGTTAAATCATTTATACTAACACCTCGATACCTGTTCAACCAGTACAATGATTTCTTGAGCCTACCAACTAAATTCTCTTTACCTTCCGTAATAAAACCCTCAGGTTGGGTCATATAAATTTCTTCATTTCAGTCATCATGCAAAAATGTAGTTTTTACATCTAATTGTTCCAACTTTAAATCTAGAACAATAACCATAGCTAAAACAACTCTAATAATGGACATACGCACAATAAGAGAAAAAAATCTCATCAAAATCAATACCTGATTTGTAAGGACCACAAATTTTCCCTGGTCATGTGGCGCTCATGGTGATAGCGTCAGTAGAGGGTCAGCATCGTGTGTGTAGTAGTGTAGGAACGCACCCGGCGCTAACGTAAGAGACTATCGCTGCGCGCATAAGAAACTATCATGGTGCGCGTAAAGGACTATTGCTGCGCTCGAAGGAAGGTATCGTCGCACGCGTAAAGGACTATCACAGCGTGCGAAGGAAGTATTGCCACGCGCGTAAGAGACTATCATCATGCGCATAAGAGACTATCGCTGGATGCTTAAGAGACTATCACCGTGCGCATAAAAAACTATCGCCGCACACGTAAAGGACTATCGCCACGAGCATAAGAGACTATAGCCGCGCACGTAAGAAACTATCGTCACGTGCGTAAAGGACTATCACCACATGCGAAGGAAGGTATCATCGAGTGCGTAAAGGACTATTGCCACACACGAAGGAAGGTATCGCCAAGTGTGTAAGAGACTATCACTTCGCGCATAAGAGACTATCACCTCGTGTGTAAGCGACTATCGCCGCAAGCGCAAGGGGCTATCGCTGCGTGTGAATGAAGATATTACCGCGGATGAAGGTAGAAAAGAGTTGTCGCACGTGAAAAAGAAAGATATGACTGCTGCCAGGGCCGCATTTGTCAGTGCCGTACGTGTCAGCGCCGTGCTTGTCAGAACCGTACACGTCTGCTATAGTGACCTTCACCTAACCCTTGAGTAGTTTAGCCCTCTCCCTCCCTTCGTGCTGCTGCCTCCCTCATTCTCTCAACTTTCTCAACTCTCACTTTCTCTCTCTAGCGCTTCATGTTTGAACGTATTTTTCAGCACCTTGGTCCCAGGTAGGAAGCAGGTCAATAAAGTCTACAAAACAGTGGAAATTCTCCACAGTCTCAGAATGGCCCCAAAATTGGTTAGCATTGTCATCAACACTTCAAAAGACCACCTATCGAGTTTCATCATGATCAAACATGTCTAACGCAGTGAACACAAAGAAACAATTTCTGAAAAATTGGTGTCTAGCACCCTGAAATAAACCCTGTAACTAGAACCATACTTTTGGTGTGTTAAATAGCTGTGGGACCACCACCATTAGAAAACTCATATGGGTCATGTTTCGGCTTAATCGGGCACTCCAAGACAAAGTTATAGGTAAAATACCAAAAAGGGGGAGGCCGCACACTATTTCTGTGTGGCCACCCTGCACTAAAACACCATTAAAGGTGGCTGTTTTCATAGTCACAAGCAGTCAATTTTGGGGCATGTATCTCACTCGTTCCAAGATGGATCGCTCCCAACTTTGGTGAGTGTGTTCATCTCATCAAGACGAACAATTTAATATATGGTACGCCCCGTGACGACGCCCTAGCAGAGAGAAAAACTAAATGAAAGTCGTTGATCCATGAAGGAAGTTGTAGAAAAGTCTGCAGCAGAACCCCTCATTCGAGCAGCCAGATCATGACGCTCATGTACTCGATTGGCACGAAACAAATTGCACTAGGTGCGTGAGGTCTGAGGCTATCTTTAGTCCGAACGTCGCGTATGATGAATGGTTGGATTTCACACACGAAGCGTCAAAACTTCTGTAAATTCCAGCCAATGAATTTCAAGATTTCGGCAAAACTCAAGACAACAAAATCTTCATCCGGACATGAAATCAAGCTACGTTCGTTGCAATATAATCGTGATAGCATGCTTAGTGTGATTCAATGAAGAAATCAAGAAGAAACATCAAGGAACGAGTACACAATCGATCCGAAATTTTCAAGATTCATCCAAGATTCAAGTCTCATGATCATGGCTCAAAAAAATTATTCAAGGCTCAAAGTTGGTATCAAAATGATCGTCATGCCGAGTCCTACAAGAAAACAATAATCTTTCGATCAAATAGGCATCAAAACGACCTCGGGTCAGCCACGGAAGATCATGCAAGTTCTCGTGCAGTAAGAGGGATGTTCTAAAATTTTACATATTGTTAGGCAAGGGAAAAACATTCATTTTGCACCCATTTTTAGGATTTCTTTAAATTCAATAAAATTAGAATTATCTTCAATTCTAGGTAGTTTTCTAGCATACACACATGTTTTAGCCCAATTCTATAGAAACAAGCACTGCCTCATTATACAAAAGAAGGATTCATTCTTCTTAGATCAATCAATAAAATTCTGATTTTTGCTTGAGCTTGTGGGTACGTCTTGGAGAGAGAGAGGAGGGAGAAGAAAACGGTCGGTACCTTTCGGGTAGGTAACTTTCTCTCTCCTCCCCTCCTCTTTACTCCCCTCCCTTCTTTATGTCTCCTCCCTTCTTTCTCATCTCTATCTCTCTCTTCTTTCTCTCTTCTCTCTCCTCCTCTCTTCTCATCTCTATCTCTTTCTCTCTCTTCTTCTCATCTCCATCTCTTGTTCTCTCCTCTCTCATCTCTACCTCCAACCAATCTCCTCTCTTCTGTCACAGTCGGTGAAGCTTAGTACCAGTTGAATTTTTCTCTCTCATCTTCTTTCATTTTCAGTGTTGGGTACCCAGCACCGAGTGGCTTTCCTCTCCTCTTCTTTCATTCTCAATGCTGGGTGGGGTTTCTCTCTCCTCTTCTTTCATTCTCAACAATGGGTGGGGGTTTTCTCTCTCCTCTTCTTTCATTCCCAACGCCTGTTGGATTTCACTCTCTTCTCTTTATCACAGTCGATAAAGTCCAACGTCGGTTGAATTTCTCTCTCTTCTCTTTTGTCACTGTCGATGAAGCCTAGCACTGATTAGATTTCTCTCTCTTCTCTTCTGTCACAGTCAGTGAAGCCTAGCGTCGGTTGGATTTATCTCTCTTCTCTTCTGTCACAGTCGGCGAAGCCTAATGCCGATTGGATTTCTCTCTCTTTTCTTCTGTCACCGTCGGTGAAGCCTAACACCGGTTGGATTTCTCTCTCTTATCTTCTGTCACAGTCGACGAAAGCTTAGCGTCGGTTAGATCTCTCTCTCTTCTTCTATCAGTCGGTGAAACGTAGCATCGACTGATTTTCTCTCTCCTTTTTATCAATCGATGAAGCTTAACGTCGGTTGAGTTCTCTCTCCTCTTCTGTCAGTCGATTAAACTTAACGTCGACTAGTTTTCCCTCTCCTCTTCTATCAATCGGTGAAGCCTAGCATTGGCTGCTTTTCTCTCTCCTCTTTTGTCAATCGGTGAAGCCTAACACCGACTGATTTTCTTTCTCCTCTTTTGTCAGTTGGTGAAGCTTAACACCGATTGGATTTCTCTCTCATCTTTTATCACAATCGATGAACATTAACATCGACAACATCTCCTCTCTCTTCTCCTCTGTACAACATAGTCGGTCAAGCCTAGCACCGACTACATTTTCTCTCTCTTCCTGCCAGCACAGTAGGCAATGCTTAGTGGCGACTTCATCTTCCTTCCCTCTCTCTCTCTTTTATCCTCTCGTCTTTCATACTCTTCTCTTCCTTTCTTCTCCCTCCTTTCTGATCCCTTCTTCTCTTATTTCCTCACAGCCTTAATTCTGCCACTCCTTTGTTCGACTAAGAGGGATTGAGGTTAGCCTCTCATGATAGTCCTGTCGTCTAGCCGTAATGTTGTTGTGCTAGGATTACTTGGCCCACGTTATTGCGACGACAAACTAACCATCGTGCCTAGCTAGTTAGTACTGGTAATGACATCTAGTAGTAATCCTGCGAGCCGATCTTAGTTACCGAGCCTGTTTTGCTACCACGTCAGGCCAATTACTCACCAGCTTAGTCACCGCTCTATCCTCTCGCTTAGTCGAATTCTTCTCTCCCTCGTCTTTCTTCTCTTATTCTTTTTGAATGCGCATGCTTGTGTACGTTCATCAAAGAGGAAAAGGGTGAGGTCTGACCCACCTGTCTTATAATCTTTGCCATATACGTGTGTGATTGCATAAACCAAGAAGAATACAAACCAAGGGAGGCAATTTCGAACCAGTTTTATTACTGCAGGGCTTTCTTTTTGATCGAAGAGGGCGC
The DNA here is from genome assembly GCF_054954075.1 of Amborella trichopoda. Taxonomy (NCBI): domain Eukaryota; kingdom Viridiplantae; phylum Streptophyta; class Magnoliopsida; order Amborellales; family Amborellaceae; genus Amborella; species Amborella trichopoda. The sequence continues at coordinate 12,785,727 of NC_142345.1, read as the reverse complement.
CCACGTGAGTCAGCCCGAGTAAGTCCCGAACCTAAATTCCTCTCTCTCCGGTTGGTAACACCTGCCCCCGTTATCAAATGAGGTTTCTAAGAGAGAGATCTCAAAACGTCTCGGGTATTCCCTCGAAACCCGAGACTCGCACAGCCCGATCCTTAAAAGATCCGGAAGGCAAGATCAAGACACCTAACCACTCCAGTGTGAGCCTTTTGTTACTGCTGTGACTTTGAAGAGCCTTTACTTGGAGTTAGGGAAAGCCATTAGAGGTCATGAGGGGAGGTCAAGGGCACCGTGAGAAGCAAGGTAACTGGGTTTAACTCTTATGCATCCATGGTGGGTAGGATGATAGAATGAAATGCAATGTATGAATGGGTTCGTGGGAGATTGAAATTTTAGATTCGTGCTCCTCAATATCGTGACTGTTTCAACCATGCAAATGATCTCGTTATTCATGAAAACTTATGAAATAGCTCATTGTGAGACTTGTTAACATGAACAAGGCTCCACGCCCCAAGGGTACCTTGGCCATGAAACATTTGAGTGCTCTTTAAAGGCATGTTATTTTGAGAACAAGAATTCCAGGACTGTGGCTATGTTTATATCATGGTGTTCAGTGGCCAAATGGTGTCCAAGTAGGACCAAATCGGTCTCAAATAGCAGATATGTATGTCTACTTCAAGTTTGATATTTTGTGTCATGATACGATTTCGTACGCATTGAATGATATAGCCTAAAACGTAGAGACATGTCACTGCTCACAATCACTGTAAATTCCAGCAACTGTGACCCTTGCTAGGCCATGCTTTTGGTTTAGCAAATGATGCCCAAAAACCTTCAAATTGCCACTGTTGGAAAGATCTTTGAATGTAATCAAAGTTGCATTTGTAAAGTTTTTGGAATTCCACACAGATTTTGAACTATACCCTAAAATGCGTGAATATGTCATTGTGCACTGTTGCAGGGAAGATTTCCAACAACTAATGTTCACCTTGTACTGAGCTATCGACCCATCAAATGACACCCAAATTATTTCAAATCACTTTTTCTATAAAGGCTTGCGTATTAGCTCAAAGTTTCATGTTTTAGGCATCCCGAAACTCCCCCTAAATCGGGAGCTACGCTCTCGCAAAGAGGGGTATGTCACTGTTACATGCCACTGCATCAATTTTATGACAATGCGACACTAAGTTATCTGGATATCTGATAAATGTGAGTGCCATATGATCAATTTCATGTGAATGCCATAAAGATATGTGAATAATGCCATATAACTGCTCGTTCTGAGAAAAAGGGAGCCACTAGCGCAATATTGATGAAATGAATTCAAAATTAATGCCAAATACTATTGAGAAGACTTACGTGTAAATGCCCTGTGAAAGCTTATGAAATAAATGTCTCTTGCTAAATGCTATGATGATATGATGAAATATGATTCATTTGTATGATACATCGACTGATGTGAATGAATTGAATGCTTGAACATGATGAATGACTACTGTTTATATTGATATTGACCACTACACAGTGGGACACTCATCGGTAGTGGATACTGTTATGATGTTGTGATGAATTGCCACAATTTATATTGATATTTACCACTATGCGTGCGATACTCACCAGTAGTGGATACTGTTATGATACTGTAATGAATGACCACTGTTTATATTGATATTGACCACTACGTGGTGGGACACTCACCGGTAGTGGATACTGTTATGATACTGTGATGAATGACCATTGTTTATATTGATATTGACCACTACGCGGTGGGACACTCACCGGTAGTTGATAATGTTATGATATTGTGATGAATGACCACTGTTTATATTGATATTGACCATTACGCGGGGGGACACTCACTGGTAGTAGATATTATTATGATATTTCCTGCTACGTGATGGGACACTCATTGGTAGTAAGGAGGGTGATGCCGGCATATTCCCTAACCTGCATAATGATAGGAACGGGTTAGGGGAGAGGATAAAAGGTCGCTTCCTAGATTTGTGAAATGAAATGAGATGAGATATAGGAGTGATGCCTTGCAAGGTAAGGACCTATCAAACCACCAATGCGCGCTGAGGACCATGTGCGTGTGTTGAGGGTATTACGAAGTGGATTACCCCACTTGTCATTACCCTGCCTCCTGTGTGATGGTAGAGGTCTTAAGCAATGAGATTGGCTTAGCCTCATGGATAGGGCCTCTATTGCGGGAGTAGGTGATTTAGTGAGTGAGTGGGCAATGGTCGAATTTCTGAATAAAGAATGTTTTAGGATTGCACTGATTGAATATTAACGATTACACTGATTAAATGCTCATGATTGCACTGATTTAATGATAACTACCGTTTAAATGAAAGGTTCATATTCGATGTCTTGATATGATATTCATATATGCTGAATTAGAACTTCATATTGATGGATTGAAGTGTTATCCCATATGGATAGAATTGCTATAGATGCATGACATTAGATATGTTTACTGGGCTTTCGAGCTCATCCCACTATTTTCTTTCCCCTCCTTGTAGACTGAGAGCAAGAGGTCCAGACTTGGGAGCTTGGGTTGCAGTTGGGGAATCAAAGCAGCCACCTCAGGAAGGAGTTAGTGCTTGTATGTGGTCGGGCTCTTAGCCCTATTTGTAACTGTTTTATGTAAACTCTGTAATCACGGGCCTCAATGCCTTGAACTTAATTGTAGAAATTTTTGAGAAAAATGTAATGTAGTATCCTTTGGATTATTGGGTTTGCCAAGTTTTTAATTGTATGTAGTTATGTCCATGGTTTGCTGGACTACCAACAATTCAAGACGTCGAGTCCACTCCTACATGAGTGACTAATGTTACATTGGTATCACAAATCTGTGCTCGATCACTTGTTGCCGTAGAAGGTACGGTGGTTGGGGGTGGGGTTGTGACATGATTTCTGAGCATACCCTTTCACAAGCAATTGAGCTATGTATCTTTCAGTAATATCATCAGGACCTTTATTCTTCTTGAAGAACCACACGCAAGCAATTTCCTTTCGCTTTTCTGATAGTTTGACGAGGTCGCATCTTTTATTTTTTCGCATAGTCTCCATCTCTTCTTCTATTAAATGCTCTCCATTGACCGGCTTCATCGACCTCACATGCCTCATGAAAAGAAACTGGCTCACCCTCTTTTGTTAGGCAAGCATAGGATAAGACATAGTCGTTATGCCTTACATAAGCCTCTTTAGATTTATCAGATCTTTTTAATTTAAGATCATCTAAATATTCTTCAAGCTCTTGGACAATTTTAAGTTCTTAGTCTTGGTCACTATCTCGCTAATTCTCATATGTGCATTCCGCCTCAACAACTTTTGCATCTGGCTCATCTTTCTTTTTCTGTATGGGATTTTCATTGAAAATAACGTCTCGGCAAACTATAACCTTGTGGTCAGTAAGATACCATAATCTGTAGCCCTTTGTACCAGCAACAGAGCCAAGAAAAACATACTTCTTAGATTTTTCATTCAACTTAGTTCTTTTCTCCTTTGGGATAAAAGAATATGCATTCCAACAAAAAACACGAATGAAAGGATAATCAACATGTTTATATGTCCAAACCTCTTTTGGTTTCATGTAGTCAATAGTAGATTTGGGAGACCTATTGATTAGGAAACAAGTTGTATGAACAGCTTCTACCCAAAATCATTGCTCTAATCTAGCAACACTCAACATACACCTGACACGTTCCATAATGGTACAATTAGTCCTCTCAGCAACATCATTTTGCTGAGGTGTTCCAGGAACTGTCAATTTTCTAGCAATACCATGCTCACTACAAATATTATCACCAGAACAAAATTCTCCACTGTTATTAGTTCTTAGACACTTGATTCTCTTGCCTATCTGATTTTCTACTAAGGCATTAAATTTTTGGAAACAACTGAAAGCATCTGATTTCTTTCTCAGCATATAAACCCACACTTTTCTTGAAAAGTAATCAATAAAAATAACAAACTATGCCACACCCCTATGGAAACAACCTGTGATTCCCATGTGCCCGAAAAAATCAAATTAAAAAAATCCACACTTTTATCGGTAGATAAAGCATATCGCAATTTATTATGCATTCCAAATAAGCATGATTAAAAAAAATCTAAGATTTTCAACCAGGGAGAAGGTTTTTATCGAGAAGTACCTTGAGTCCTTGCTCACTCATGTGACCTAAACATGAGTGTGACATCATGACAGAGTCCACCTCTGCAATATTGGCATCTCCCAAAACTGTTTCACCAACAAGTCTGTATAAAAATTTCATGCTAACTCTCCTTTCACAACCACTAGGGCTCCTTTTGAAATTTCCAAACATCATTTTTCACCAGTAAATTTGAAACCTTGCTCAAATTTTTCCAAAGACAAGAGACTTCTTCTGAGACCCCGGAACATGTTTGAAACCTAGGATGGTGCATATGCCTCCATTGAACATCTTGATTCTGACATCTCTAACTCCCACTATTTTACATGAGTCATTATTACATATGTAAATAATACCTCCAACACATGGTTGGTACCTATCGAACCAATCCCTATGTGGAGTCATGTGAAAGGATGCACCTGATTCAAGTAGCCAATACTGCAAAACTTCCTCCCTATCTATAGCCAAAGCATCTCCATCTACAAAAAAGTTAACATCTTGTACTAGATTTCCTTGAGAACCACTTGAACTAGGCTTCTCGTTAGAACTAGATTTAGGGGCTTCCTAGTTCAGTTTCCGTGCCTTACAATCTTTCCTCATATGACCTAACCTTCCACAGTTCCAACACTTTACTCTCTTATGCCATCTTGATTTGGACCTTGACTGATCTCTACCTGTAGTTCTCTCCATTGATCGTCCCTGTGTTATAAATATATTACCAGAGGAATCCTGACCAGACTTTCACCTAGGCTCCTCTGTCAGAAGTATTGAAACAACGAAATCAAATTCGACAGATTTTTCACTATTGAGATTCATAATTAATGCATCCTAAGATTTCGGTATAGAATAAAGTAAAATAGTTGCTTAATCTTCTTCTTCAATCTTTATATTTAGTGATGTCAACTTACTAATCAAGGTATTAAACTCGTTTAAGTGCCCTACCATTACTCATCTTGAGATTGTAAACTTTTCAACGACGAAAATATTTATTAGGAAGAGATTTACTTTCATAAGTATTTTTTAGCCTGTCCCATAAATATTTCGCAGAAGTTTATGAGGAGACATTAAATAGAATGGACTCATCAAGCGCCAAAATGCCCTGGCCAATTCATTATTCTCATCAAATTCCTCATCATCCATCTTTTTTGGTTTATTTTCTCTGCCTTTTAAAGTCACTACACAATCATCTTTCACCAACACCACATGCATCTTTAATTTCCAAGAAATCCGAACCGTCAAATTTTAGAATTTCATATCTGGTTGAACTTCTTCTACCCATCTTCAAAGATATACGATCTGCCACAAACCTTATGCTCAACAAGGATCCTAAACAACCCTAATGCTCCGATACAAATTGTAGAGGATAAAAACCAATGTTTGATAAAAATCAAGGAACGGAAAATAGTGCAAAAAAAATGAAAGAACAGAGACACAAATATTTACTTGGTTCGGCAAGTTGCCTACGTCCACGGGGCAGCAAAGTTCTCTTCTACTGATTAGGAAAACACCATGCAAACATGTAGGATATAAGATATTGCAAACTCTCTCTCAAGCCCTAAAACATGGTCTTTCTCTCACTAGAATACCCACAAGAACTAACCCTCTTCTCTCCCTGGATTTTTCCTTGCATACATTCCATATGTCCTTTCTCCCTCTACAAGATACTACTTATAAAGTGGAAACTCAATAGCAATCACGTGATCATCTCTCTCCTATTCCTAATTTGACTTGAACTCCTATTTCCCATAGACTACCACGCAAGACCTATCCTTATCTTGATTGGTTTACCTAAATAATAGGCTAAAGCTTTCCCAAGTTCATAAGGAATTTACTTTATAAAGATTGGGTACGCCACATCTCTAGGAAATATGGCTTATCTTAACATTTTCTCTCTCCTATAATATAGGAGATGATATTGACTCAAAATATATCATGTATCCTACTAAACTCTGGATGCAGTTTGTATGGACCCGAGAACAATCAAAGTAGAGGGCATCTTGAAATAGTGTCATTTCAATGCTGAAAATCTTTGTGAAAGCCTTAAAATATATTTTTATCTTTAATTATAAAATGTAAAGCTTCAAAAAATAGTGGTGATCGAATAGGTCTCTGAAAACTTGAAAATCTTGAAAATCTTGAAAATTGATGTTCCAAAAATGTATTACAAGATGCATTATTTCTAAAACTTGAAATCTATTTTTTTTATCATATCCATGCATCTTGATGATCAATTTGAGAATTTTGGGCATCAAAACATCCTTTTCTAGTAGATTTTTTTAAGTGCACTTTAATTTGATTGTTTAGAGCCTCGGCTCTATATAAGATTTTTCCCTAAAATATTGAAAGTAACCTGGTAACACTATTGTTTCATAGTTTGCAAAAGGTTATACCTAAACAGAGAGATTGGATTACCATGAAACTTTTGCACCCGTCGCCAAATACTTACTGTCAAAGGCCTTCTTGCAGTTACAACATCTAAGCAATTGCCCCTTTTTCAACTCGATGTCAACAATGCCTTCTTGCACGGTGATTTACATAAAGAAGTATACACGAAAATTCCATCGGGTTTTTCTCGAGAAGGGGAGAAGTCTGTTGGCTACGAAAATCTCTATATGTGCTGAAACAAGCCTCAAGAAACTGGTTTCAAAAGTTCTCTCTTGCTCTTCTAGATGCCGGGTTCAACCAATCAACTGCCGACTACTCCCTATTCACCTTGAAGTATGGGAATCTCATCACTATTGTCTTGGTATATGTTGATGATATTATCCTCACATGAAATGATGGAAAGCAAATGCAAAAAGGCAAACACTTTTTCATGCAACGCTTCAATATCAAGGATCTTGGAAAGTTAAAATTTTTCCTTGGAATTGAATTTGCAAGATCATCTCAAGGTCTACTCACCCAACAAAAATATATCATTGACATTCTACATGAGATGGGTTTTTTGAGAGCCAAACCCTTATATCTTCCAATGGAACAAAATCTAAAGATTTCTTCCGAACCCATCCTTCCAAACGAAATCTAAAGGTTTTTTGGGAGCAAAACCCCATCCAGACATCAACTTTGCCGTCCACATTCTCAGTCAATATATGCATCAACCAACAGAGCCACACCTTGCAGCGGCACATTGACTTCTTGCAGACTCCCCATTTTAAATCTAGTAAATTTTATGGTTTCTGAACCCTTAGGGCCACATTATCCAAGTAGATCTAATTTAATTAATCCAAAACTACCCAAATCCTATTAGAATTTGAAGTAGAACCCAAAAGCTTTCCAACGGTCCAAGAATCGTCTGAATCAGATCGACAGATAAAAAGATATAACAAATGACAATTTAATCCCTGTGAGATCCAACTGTCGGGCCGCGGGCCGGATTGTAACAAGCTTGACAGGCCCAGACGTGGGCTGATGATATAGTGAACGCATCTAATGATGTAGTAAACACGTTTTTTTTAATTAGATAAGGCTAAAACTTCAAGATAAATCCAAAAATTTTTGAAAAAGCTTCAAAACATTTAGGAAAAATCACCAATTGAATCTTATAATACCCCCTCTCCCTAACCCAAATGGACAGAGAAAAAGAGACAAAAAAAACCTTAGAAATTCTCGAAATTTGAAAAATTACCCAAAAATAGGAAAAATCCTAAGTAAATTCTTAAAAATTGACGAAAAATCCCCCAAAATCCCAAAAAATTAGAAAAAATCTCAGAATTCATATTCAACATCTAGAGATCATAAAACCCTTAAAACACTAAGGAAATTCTCCTCCAGACCCCGAGAAAGACCGACAAATTTAGAAAAATCTTTAGATTGAAAACCCTAGAGAAGATAGAAACGCTAGCCTCCTGAAGTCCTAACCCCCAAGACTGAGAAAGCTAGACCTAGGCCAAATAAACCCTAGATCAAAACTAGAATTTGGGCACAAAAATCCTAGATCTAACCCTTTACACCACATATCTGCCGGTCAACATATGAATTAGAGAGGCAAAGAGGACCGGTTCTGATACGGGCGAGCCCTCAAAGGCTCGGGAATCCCTGACCATCCGGCCCTGTTAGGTATTATTTCTTCATCTCTCTTTCTTCTTCTTTCTACTATTTTGCTTCTTTTATTTATTTTTGATATGTTAACTTGTCTTAAAAAATATATTTTAATGCTCTGGATCATGCTGGCTTTGTCACAGATCTGAGAGTAGATCTGCTCGTTTCTGGAAAATCTGGCATCAGATTTGAATTCGATCTGTCCCACTTTCTCTACTAGTTTATTTAAATCTTTTTAATTAGTTTAAGGTGTTAAAATTCGAGAGATTTTCATCGAAAGATCTATCAGATTTTCATCATAAACAGTTTAGCGCCCACCGTGGGGCTATTTCAAGCTTGATCCAAGTTTCAAAATACGATTTTTATTCGCTGTTTTTCACTATTTTCAGTCACAAAAGGTCTCAAAAGTTGACATTGACCAGAATCCAAACCCTACTTTTTCTGCGCGACACTCTCAGTGTCTCCCAAATTCAAAGTTCTTAGAAACCTTTGTAACTTTGTGATCTATTCTAGGGACTCTTTTGTGACTGCACAAAAAAATTCAGATCAAAATAAAATTTTTAAAAATATAAAAAAAATATTTTTCAATTCAATATAGGCTTTTCTATATTACTTTATTTTAATTTATTTTATAATAAATATTTTTATTTCCTGCTTCTTCCAAGTTTAAAGTTATCTTATTTCATTAATAATAATAAGATAAAAATATAAAACAAATAAAAAAAAATATTTGTTTTGGGCGACACTAGCCGTGTCGCCGACCATGCAAGGGCGACACCACTAGTGCCGCCTGGGTGACACCACCCGTTTCGCCTAACTGAAATTGTCGCAGAAAATTTTGGGACCCCATAGGATCATTACAGGGACTTTTGTCTCCATGTTGACCAACTTTTTACCTAAAATAAGTTTTTTAAAACATATATAAAAAAAATATTTTTCTTCAAATAGATCTGTTCTGTTTCTAGCCTTTTGCTTTTATTTTAGTTTGTTAATTTTGACTGAAATCATATTTTCCCTGCTTTCACCATGCTTAGTTTAACTATGTTTCATCCAAATTAAAAAGATAAAAAAATTTTAAAAAAATTACATTAGGGTTGCTTACCCCTCCAAACCTAGACCCACTCTTGGTCCGAGCCGAGACTCGTGCACCATCTAGTCTAGATCTTAGTCTAGAGTCTAGAATTGGTCCAATATTAAGAGTTGCCTCTTGAGCTAGACTAGGCTTACCCTAGTTCAAGGTCTTAATCAAAATCCATTGAGTTTAGTAAGTCTTGGTTCCAGTCTAGTCTTAGCCTAGGTCTTAGTTAATGTTTTTATCCTTAGTGTCAGGCTGGGTTTGCTCTAAGTCGCCGAGTTTAGATCTAACTTAAGTCTAGATTTTAGAACCCAGCCAAAAGAAATCACCATGTTAGTCACTCAAGGTGACCATGATGATTGTTATTCGACCGACTCTAAGCCTAACCTGGTCGAACCTAGGGACCAATAAGTTTCAATCCCTTGGAGTTGTCGACAGACCTCAGGACAATCCATTATCCAACGCGCAAGTCTTCAATTAGAGGCAGAGTCCCAAGCATCCACTCCTAATCCTGAGATCTATGTGGCCTGAAAAGCTGGCTCCACACTCAAAACCTTGAATAGTCATGGAGTCCGACCAGGTGTCGTCCTACAGGGGATTTAGGCAACCAAAGTAGAAGTTGAGTGAGGGAAGAAATTCATGCAACATCTAAAGCCAATTCCCGTAACTTGAATCAAGATAACTCTGAGGTGCAGCGATCTCAAAACCAAGACCCACCTAAGTTTAGGGGATCTAACCCAACCTCGAGCCACCATAGTATAGCTCGTGACGTCCTGAACCCTGTACGAAGCAGAGGTGTCGACTCAAACCGACCCTTAGGCCTATGTTTAGGATACGCTTGCGAACCCAAGTTTCAACTTATCAGTCTACGCTTGGGAACCCACCAACCAGTGGGCCTACTGTAATGTTAAATACTCAACAGGAAGGCATCTTTAAAGCAATAAAGGATATGCTTGTAAGAATAGGCATACATGAAATTCTACCCCCAAAGGCCTATGTTCATGAGACCCTTGGAGACATGGAAGACCTTCCCTTGGGATTTGTCGTCCCAGAATTTAGAAACAAGTTGAATGGGAAGAACGATCCAGATACTCACATCAACACTTACCTCCTCTCCGTTCGAGCTTTGCGAGACATGCCTAACCAACTGAAGGTCATCTTTTCACAAACATTGACTGGTGAGGCCTTGAACTTGCATCGGAGAACAATGTTCGCTCAACCACACATCACTCCGAACAAAATGTTCAACCTATTCGTCTCTCACTACCACGGGTCAGCACCAAGACCTCTCTCCTTGAGTGAACTCAATGCAACAAAACAAAACCGAGGAGACTCCTTTGAGGATTTCATCGATCGATTCTGCGAGGCAGCAATGCGGGTCATAGAATGTCCACGTACAGACCCAGCCAAGATCTATATAGTCTTAGAGAATGCTGCTCCCAAGTACAAGATCTTCTTCAGCTATGGTCTTATCCCTCACTCTTTTGACTCCATGATCGAGCGGGTGGCGCGACTTGAAAGGGCCAGAGGGACACCCCTCAGCACTAAGCCCGACAACAAGCCAATAACAGCTCCCCAAAATAAGAACAAAAACAAAGGGAATGTTTCCTGTCAGGTTAATGAGATCATCGTTAACGAATCGGCCCAAGGTTTAGCTGCTCAATGCAGTAATCTGAATCAAAATCGAAAGGGTCAGCCTAGAGCCAACGCTCAAAATAATAACCAAAGGAGAGAGGATAATTTCCGCCTACTTAAAGACCCATTAGAAAAGTGTTGGAATTGCTCTTCGTTAAGAATATGGTTTATCTCCCACCACCATTTGAACCACCATTTCAAGTCACGGATAAGAGCAGGTGGTGCAAATGGCATCAAAACCATGCTCTTGATACTCAAAACTGCATATATTTGAAACAGGTGATTCAAGGGTTAATCAATAAGGGAGACATCAATGTCGCACCTAGAAATCAACCTATCGAAGAGCCTAATCAAAAGATGGGTATCTTTAAAAATCCTCTCCCTAAAAATATGGTCACAATGATCGAAAAGCCAGGAACTCAAGACAACTCAAAAGAAAATGTTTTCTTTCACATGATTGAGTGTGGAGACGAAGAAGAGGATCCCAGTCAGTTCATATTGTCTTGTGATCATCACTTTCAAGAACCCAAAGAAGGTCTTTTAAGCCTCCTAAGAGGTAGCCTTTCATCTCCAAACCTCGATAACCTTCCCAAATGAGACCGATAAGACGAAGATGACACATTAGAGATTGATATGGTCAGGATCAATGAAAAGGTGCCATCTTCCAAACATGGAGCCAACAGCCCAAAGTCGCCCATTACTCTTGCTAGGGTTGACCCTATCGAGCTTCAGGCTGGCGAGGTCGACTCCTTAACCCGAAGAGGCCGAGTGTTCAAACCCATTCAATTGATGGTCGATACTCTCGATGAGGGAATGAGAAATACCTCAAAAACAAAACAATCAGTGGGGGTCCTAGATCACGAGCCAAACAAGGAAATTCAAGGATCTGCAACCATTTGCGATCTACCAGCTCATCTCGAGAAGATCTAGGCTCAAATCTCCATCATGGAGCTACTTGCCAATTCATCAGCACATAGAGCCCAGATCGAGAAGGTCCTTGCCAAGACACACATCCCGAGCAACACACCGTCGGATGACTTGTGCGGAATGATCAACCAGCTGATGGCACTAACGACAATCGTGTTCATAGACGATGACATCCCCGCCAGCTTCAACTGATTTCACGTCCAACCTCTGCACATCACCATCTTCATGCAAGGATATGAGATACAAATAGTGCTTGTTGATAATGGGGCATCCTTAAACATGCCCTATGAAAACAATGAAGCAGATAGGCAAAAGCCCGTATGACCTCGAGCCATGTCAACTAACTATCGCTGCATAGGATGGAACCAAAAGACAGGCTGAAGGTATACTGCCTCTCACACTCAAGATCAGCCCTACCATCCAAGTGATAAAGTTTTATGCCTTAGACATAAAACCTTCTTTCAACATGCTGTTAAGAAGACCGTGGCTGCATGAAAACCTCGTGGCCACCTCTACACTCCATCAATGCCTCAAATTTCCAACTAAAAATGACGTCGCAAAGGTATGTGTTAAACCCCTTGCTTTTCTCAATCCTAGTATACATAACGAGAAGCTAGCTATAGGAGTCGAGCTTGGAGAAGTCTCGCTCGCTTCCTTCGAGCAAGCCGATTGTGCCACCTTACACCTTGAGGTTAGTGACCCTGTTCCTCAAATTTTGTAAACTTCTGCATCGATGGATGATATTATCTAATGTCAACATCGATATGATTTCGGGTCCTTCGAAGCTTGGCACATGCTCTTCTCCCAAGGCTTCCAACCAGGCCAAGGCTTGGGTAGTCAAGGCCAAGGCGTAACGGAGGCAATTTCTGAATCTTTCAAAGACAAAACTAAAAACGAAGATTGAAGAGGTCTCCAGTGGTCTCTCACCTTATTGTAAAGCTAGATGAAGCCTTTAAGCTATCCGACCTTTGTATCTGGAGGCATTCAAAGCCTTGATCCTCTCGATGCCCATCCTTTAAAACGTCCTAAGGTGATCCTTGTATCCCTAATGGGGAATAACTCTTCTTCTACATCTCAGCACACACAAGAACTGGGAATTAAGGACCTTTTTGCTGACCTGGATTTGAAGGTATGCACAATCGGCTCTAACACTGCCAAGCGTGCTCATCCATCGATTCAAACCCAGGAACGGAATTAGTCGATCACTCCCCTATCTCGAGAATCGCTGGAAGCATACCAGCGACACCTTCTAGTCTTGGTGCCAAAAAACAAATAGGTGCAGGGAGGCCATCTAACTACTCGGCGCGTCTAGTCCCCAACATTTCTCTCGCGAGTCCCATAAGGGACACCTCTTGCGTTATTTAAAAAATTGTTGAAAAATCAAAACATGATAAAACTGATAATAATGAAAAGGAATTTTCAATAACGGTGAACACTCAAGATAGCCTGATAATGGCGTACAATACCTAAGATGACGAATTGGATGACCAAGACGAAGATCAAGAGAGCCAAGAGTCTGAAGAAATCCCTCAACTTGAGGAACTCACTTTCCATGTTGAGAAATTCAAGAAGAGGTTTGATGGTGACCCAATAGCTGTCATCGAAGAGATAATCGACATAAACCTAGGAACTGAGAAGGACCCAAGGTTAACCAAGATTGGAACCTCTCTATCTTCAGATGAGAGGGAAAATATGATTTTCTTTCTCAAGGAATATCACAATGTCTTCGCCTGGTCATACGATATGCCAGGCCTAGATCCCACATAATATTCAATAAAGAACCAAGCCTGTAAGGCAGAAACTCCAAGGTCAAAAGACTCGCCTTGAGCTCAAAATTAAAGAAGAAATCGACGAGCTGCTCAAAGCGAAGTTCATTACCCCCGTCGATTACTTAGAATGGTTGGCCAACATAGTGGTCATACCCAAGAAAGACGGGAGGATCCGAGTGTGTGTTGACTACAGAGACATCAACAAGGCATGCCCAAAAGGTAATTTTTCATTACCAAACATAGATGCCTTGGTCGACAACACTGCGGGGCACGAGATGTTGTCATTCATGGACGGCTTCTGAGGTTACCACCAGATCTTCATGCTAGAAGAAGGCCAGACCAAGACTTTGTTCATTACGCAATGGGGAACTTACTGTTACAAAGTCATGCCCTTCGGCCTAAAAAATGTATGGGCAACTTATCAGCGGGCAATGACTAGCATCTTCCATGACTTAATACAACTATCATGGAGGACTATGTCGAAAACATTCTGGGCCTGATCATCTCACCAACCTAAGAACTATTTTTGAAAGACTCTGAAAATATCAACTCAAACTCAATTCTCAAAAATGTGTCTTTGGGGTTGAATCTGGCAAATTACTAGGCTTTATAGTAAGCCAAAGAGACATTGAGGTGGACGCATCTAAAATATGAGCCATCACTGAAATGCCCTCTCCCCAGATCATCAGAGAAATTCGTGGGCTGCAAGGTCGCATACAAGCCATAGGGCATTTCATCTTACAACTAGCAGATAAGTGCGTGCCGTTTAATAGACTACTCAAGAAAGATACCCCATTCTTATGGGATAATGAGTACCAAGAAGCGTTTTATCAAATCAAGGAGTACTTACAAAATCTCCCTTCCTTAATCCTCCTAGTCTAAACAAACGCCTGTTCCTATACATGTTAGTGAGAGACAAGACCATGGGGGCAATGTTAGAACAATACGATGACCATGGAAAAGAACAGATGATATAATACATCAGCAAGACTATGGTGAACTATGAGACAAGATACATGGATGTGGAGAGGCAATGATTGATGCTTTTGTGGGTCATGCAGAAGTTAAGACACTATGTCTTATCTCATTCAGTCAAGCTCATCTAAAAAATAGACCCACTCAAGTACCTATTGGAGAGACTAATCCTGAACGGACGTTTGACGAAGTGTAGAATGCTATTGAGCGAGTTCGAGATCGAATATGTTACTAAAAAATCGATCAAAAGGCAAGCTATTATTGACCACTTAGCTGAATATGCACTGCCAGATAACACTCCCATCAACACGGATCTCCCTGATGAGAACCTCTTCACAATTGATGAATCAATTTGGGAGCTATACTTCTTTAGTGTATGGAATGAATACGGTTCAGGTATAAGAGTCATATTATGCTCCCCCGAGAAGATTTTAATGCCAACAGCCATCAGATTGAATTTCTCATATATCAATAACGTTGTTGAATATGAAGCCTTGATAGTTGGGCTCGAGAACGTCATGGGAATGAAAATCCAATAAATATGAGTGATTGGTGACTCCTTATTCATCATAAACCAAGTTCAAGGGATTTGGAAGGTGAAAGAAGAAAAGCTCAAGCCCTATCAAGAAAAGGTGGAAAAGATAATCCCATATTTTAAGAAAATCACCTTTTAGCATGTAACTAGGGAAAATAATTGGTTCGCTGACACCCTTGCGACCCTTGCTTCAATGGTTGATATTCCTCCAGAAATCACCACGCTATCATTCTATATCAGGAACAAATATGATCCTTCCCCACCAAGGGTCGAAGAAGAAATAGAGCAAGAAAATGAGAACGATGAGGAAGTGTCTCTCGTGGCTTCAGATGTGCTAGTTAAGGCAAAACCATGGTTCCACGATTTTTTGTTCTTGCTGAAAGATGAGTTATACTCTGAAGGAGCCACCAAAAAGGATAAAAAAGCCCTTCGAAGTTTTTCTATGGGATTCTTAGTAAGAGGTGATATCCTGTTAAAAATGTCCTTCGATCGCATCATTCTACGGTGTCTTGATCTGTCAGAAATCGACCAAATACTGACAAAGTTACACAATGAAGGAGGACATTTTGGCGCAGCTGCCTTAGCTCAGAAAATCAGGTGCTAAGGCTATTACTAGACCACCATGGTTGAAGATTGTTGGAAGTTCGTAAAGAGGTGTCCCGAATGTCAGCTTTATGGAGACCTCATCCATGCACCGTCTGTACCACTCAACTCAACACCGCTTGTATGGCCCATTGTCATGCGGGGTCTTGATATCATCAGAATGATCTCACTAAAAGCCTCAAACGGCCACCGTTTTATATTAACGGCTACAGAGTACTTGACAAAATGGGTAGAGGCCGCATCATTTGTCAAAATTGAGGGACAACATGTTGCCCGTTTCATAAAGAACAATATTGTATTCAGGTTTGGTGTTCCTGAGTCAATCATTACTGATAATGGATCCCATCTCAAAAATAAAAAGGTCTCTAAGGTGTGTAAAATGTTTGGGATAATGCATAAATTCTCCACACCTTACTACCCTCAAGGAAATAGTCAAGCAGAGGCTACAAACAAAGGACTTCTCAAAATTATAGACAGAATAATAGAAGGTGGCAAAGATTGGCATGAAAAGGTCAATAACACGCTATGGACCTACCAGACAACTGAGAGGACTCCTACTGGCATGACCCCGTACTCATTGGTGTATGGTATGGAAGCAATGTTACCCATTGAAGTTGAGATACAATCTCTCCGAGTGCTTATTCATAAAGATTTAGATGATGAACAAAAGATCGAAGCACGAATCGCTGCCCTCATTAATTTGGATGAAAGACTACTATGAGCAACACAAAATATTGTTGCTTACCAATATAGAATCGAAAGGGCATACCAAAGTAAAGTTGTTTCTCGACACTTCAGGGAAGGGGACATGGGACTCAAGAAAATCTTTCACACTCCTGCAAACCCACACCCTTTTGGCAAGTTCAAACCTAACGTGGTCACCTGAGTGCACACAGACAATTCTTACAAGATCAAGAATCAGGAGGGGTGCGAGCTCAACGACCCCATCAATGCGATGTATCTCAGAAAATTCTATCCGTAGCATTCTCAAAAGAGAGGTGAAAACCTGAAAAGACATCACAAAAAAATAAAATAAAATGGACGTGGTGAAAACCTAAAAGGACATCACGACTAATAAAAAAAAAAAAAAAAATCCATGAAGGAGCTTTCGATTAAAAAACACTCGAGTACAAACAAGTACTTGCAAGTTCCAACAAAAGTAGACCTTGAGGACAAAGACTTCTCCTAAACCCTGCAGGTTCCCAACAGAACCAACTCAGAAAGATGCGGGAGCATGATATGAATGGAAAACCGAAGTGACTTCGACAAATCCTAAAAGAACATCGGGACTTCTCCCAGATGGAAGCTTAGTAAGAATCCAGAGAACTCTTCATGGACCCACGAAGCACAGGATGAAAGCTCCAAAGGTAAAAAGATAACTTCGAGACTTTTGAGTTCTCACGCTCCCACAAGGTAATCCTTTCATTATCTTTGGTTAAAATATAATAAAGGAAATGACCATCAAGGGAGCCACAGTAGCAAAACTGTAACGCTCGTCCCTTTTAAAAGAGCTTTTTATGAAGTCTTGAAACTAGCCAGCCACTCCATGGTTGTATGAGTATAACTACCAATTACTGCATATCGGAGATGGGTGAACCTCGCCAATGACGATGTTCGCTAGTCTGGGAAAATTTTTCTCTCAACTGAATCCCCTGAGGCGAAATGATTCAAGCCCATCCCCGTGTGTGTGTATGATGTCCCATAGTCCAATTCAGAAAAACGTCAAACTCGTGCGACATAAAAGAGCCGTGACAGGATAAACCTCAAACTCGTGCGACATAAAGAGCTGAGACAGTATAAGCGTCAAACTCGTGCAACGTTAAAGAGCCGAGACAGGAAAAAAATGTCAAACTCATGCGACATTAAAAGAGCCGAGATAGGAAAAAAAACGTCAAATTTGTGTGACGTTAAAGAGCCAAAACAGGAAAAACATCAAACTCATGCGATGTTAAGGAGTTGAGATAGGAAAAAGGTCAAACTCGTGTGACTTTAAAGAGCCGAGACAGGAAAGGCGTCAAACTCATGCGATATCAAAGAGCCGAGGCAGATATCGTCAACCCCCATATGACATGAAAGGTCAGGTGTATGCAAGGCATAACTACCCTGTTTCAATGGAAAGATGTCAAACTCGTGCGATGTAAAAGAGCCGAGGTAGGTATCGTCTATTCCTGTATGACGTGAAAGGTCGGGTGTATTCAGGGCACAACCACCCTGTTTAATGGAAAGACATCAAACTAGTGCCACGTAAAAGAGCCAAGATAGGTACCGTCTATTCCAGTATGACGTGAAAGGTCAGGTGTATCTAGGGCACAACCACCCTATTTCAATGAAAAAATGTCAAACTTGTGCGATGTAAAAGAGCCGAGGTAAGTAATGTCTATCCCTGTATGATGTGAAAGGTCGGGTGTATCCACGACACAACTACCCTATTTGATGGAAAAATGTCAAACTCGTACGACGTAAAAGAGCCGAGGTAGGTACCATCTATCCCCGTAGTGAAAGGTCAGGTGTATCCAGGCATAACCACCCTGGTCAATGGAAAAACGTCAAACTCATGCGACGTAAAAGAGTCGAGGCAGGTACCATCTAGCCCCGTATGATGCAAAAAGGTCGGGTGTATCTAGGGCACAACCACCATGTTCGATGGATTCCATCTATCCCCGTATTGACATAAATGGGTCGAGTGTATGGTCCATCGCTGCATGACACTAAACTGCTTAGAGGGCTCTATGGTTGCAAAAGTTAAAACTGCTAACCAACTTTGTTTTTCAAAATATCTTTCTCTTTTCAAAATTTTCACAATATGTCTTGTGTTTTCTGAAAACTTTAATTTCTTCGTTAAAATCGTAACCAGTCCTTGCTCTGGGTCCTATTTCAAATCTCCCCCTACTTTAAAAAAAATTCTAAAAAAAGTTTTAAAAAAACAAAGGAGCTTGGACACCCGTATATGATGACTACCGTGTTGTCGTGATTGCCGTATTGCTGCCTCGTCTCTCACTTCGAATTCAGCCAGACAAGTCTCTTCCTATAGAAAGCCTTTTCCTATAGACAACCTTAAGAAACCTTAAGGAGATCAAAGAAAATACCAGGGTTAAAAATTCAAACTGCAAAAACCCCTGAAGTTAAGTGACATAGCTAAAAAATCCAACTCGAGTTCAAAGCTTGTGTAACTCACCGACATCTCATGTCGAAAACCCTAAGAGGAAAAATGCCCTAGGTGGGTGACCTCGGTGAGCGCAATAACTTGGAGGGATAGTTGGTGTGCCCCTTAACCATGTGACCTCAGGAAGAAATTTAAAATGTCTACTTTATCTTTGACGTTCACCTATCCCTTGAAGGTCAGGGAACGTCAAAGTGTCTACTTCTTTGCCACTCACCTGTCCCTCAAAGGACAGGGAGTGCTAGAGAGGGGCAATTGTAGACACCCCATTTTAAATCGAGCAATTTTATGGTTTTTTGAACCCTTAGACAACATTATCCTAATAGACCCAATTTAATTAACCAAAAACTACCCAAATCCTATCCCAGTTTAAAGTAGAGCCCAAGAGCTTTCCAACGGTCTAAGAATCGCCTGAATCGGATCCACGGATAAAACGATATAATAAATACCAATTTAATCCCTATGAGACCCAACTGCCAGGCCGCGGGCCTGGCCGTAACAGGTTCGATAGGCCCAGATGCGGGCTGATGATGTAGTAAATGCATCTGATGATGTAGTAAATGCATTTTTGTTAATGAGATAAGGTTGAAACTTCAAGATAAATCCAAAATTTTTTGAAAAAACTTCAAAACATTTAGGAAAAATCACCAATTGAATCTTATAAATACCCCCTCTCCCTAACCCAAAAGGAGAGAGAAAAAGAGACTAAAAAATCCTTAGAAATTCCCAAATTTTGAAAAATTACCCCAAAAATACAAAAAATAAGAAAAACCCTTTGAAAATTCCTAAAAATTTAGGAAAAGTCGTCAAAAATCCCAAAACATTAGAAAAAATATCAGATTTCATATTCAACCTCTGGAGATCGCAAAACCCTTAAAAAACTATGGAAATTCTCCTCCAGACTCGGAGAACGACCATCAGCTTTAGAAAAATCTCTAGATTAAAAACCCTAGAGAATATAGAAATCTTAGCCTCCTGAAGTCCTAATCCTCAAGACTGAGAAAACCTAAATCTAAGGCACAAAAACCCTAAAAAAAAACTAGATTAGGTCACAACAACTCTAGAGCTAACCCTTTGCACCAAAGATAATCGTATATTTTTTTATTGCATAATTCAGTGATATTGCATGTCTTTGAGAGTAGGATCTACCTACAAAATTTTAGTGGGAGATCCTAGGGGAATTAAGAGATATATTAATGAAGGGTGACAGTTCTGACCTTACAAAATTCAAGAACTGTCCATTGAGCTTTGTGATTTTTCCCACCAACCATATATCTTTATTTCTACCTGAAAGTTTACAATAACTCATCAAATTGAGTCTAATTTCAAACAAAAATAGTTTCATCAAGAAATTCCATGTGGTTTGAAAGATATTGTCTATTTATTGAAAGGTGTGCAAGTGTTGCTTTCTACAATGAAAACTATTTTAATAACTTGGAAGTCATGATTTTATTTTCATTCTTAACCGAATGTTTTATGGTCCACACTAACTAGTATGGTCCATTCTGAGTCTATTTTCTAATAAAATTTATTTGAGAGAGAAATACCTATGGGAAGAGAGGAATAAAAATTTTGAA
Organism: Amborella trichopoda; assembly: GCF_054954075.1. NCBI lineage: Eukaryota > Viridiplantae > Streptophyta > Magnoliopsida > Amborellales > Amborellaceae > Amborella > Amborella trichopoda. The sequence continues at coordinate 12,765,279 of NC_142345.1, read as the reverse complement.
TTGAAGATAGGGTATCCTGAATTTTTTGTAATTTGGTATATTCTTCATTGAGATATGAATAGATAAATTTATGAAGTCTACTTAACAGAGTGATATGAGGCTTATGGAAATATATGTGTTACCATTATGTGTTTACTTTAAAAAAAAATTGGTTTGAAAGGTAAACTCCATTAGGGTAGAGAGAAAAGACATTTTTACTAGATCGTGTTCATCCTAGAATTTTACAGTTTGATGTATTTTATGATGTCAATGTCACTTATTTATTTGTTTGAAGAAAAGTATTATTTGGGATTCACACTATAATTTTATGATTTGGTTTTAAGTTTAGTTTTCAACACAAAAGATTTCAGAAAGAAATTCTTTGAGGATTGAGAGAAACAGTTTTTTTATTAAAAGGTGCTCAACCTGATTTTTTGCAGAGAAAATTGCATTGTGACATAAATGTCACTAAACTGAAGACTCACTAAATTATATGATTTAGGGATGGAACTGAACACTATTTTATACTTTTGAGTCTATTTCAATACTCAAAAGGATTCGGAGATAAACTATTTATGAGTTGAGTGATATTATATTTTTATCTTGGGATGCTCAAGTTCTATTACGCAATAAATTAAAAGATGAAGCATGATAATGCACATCTTTGGATTCCTAATTATGGAGACCTTTTTAGGCCCAATTAAAAAGGTTTTATAGTGTGTCAAGAGTATGATTTATTATAATAAAACTTCAGAGAGATGTAATACAGAGGTGGTCAGATATGATACTCTATATGAAGAGTTTTCGATATGGGAATAGAAGAAGAAACACAATATCTATAAAAGCATCTCGATTTCTTCAAGATGAAGGGATACATAGAGAGACTTAGTGGTAGCAATAAAGGGCTTGAAGATCAGTGGGAAAATCAAATTTATGATATTTGAAATAATGGGATAAATAACATAATTGTTTCAAGGTGTGAGACAGGGAGAATCCAAGTGCCGAAGAGATGGACACTTCGTGACATGTGAAACCGATGACTATTATATTCTCCATCAGTTGTGTGCTCTTTCAAGATCACAAATGCCTGTAAAACAAGTAAAAACAATGAATCAAGAAAGTTCAAGTACCACACTACATGGTTTTGCGGTATGTAATATATCTCACATTACATGGTGATGTCATATAGGGAAAGATGATTCAATTACTTTTTAATTTTATGTTTAAGAAATTTTGGTTATATTTTGGCTAATTATTTTATTAAAATATATGGAGTGTATAGACATTAAGTGATGGGTGCTAACAAATTTGAAAGAGCTGATTTATGAATGCCCTCTGTTTTGTGCCTCATTGTGGTAGAGTATGAACTACTTAAGGTAGTAATATATGATTTGATCAAGGTCTTTGAGCCTTAAAGATGAAACACGAGAGATGGGTGTCGCTTATTTAAATATATAAGCACGAAGGGAGTATTTTGATGGAACTCGGTCTTACTATCCATCATATCAATAATATCTATAATATGATGTGTTGCATGTGAGAGAGTCTAAGATGTCGCAAAAAAGTAGTTGCTGGAGGCTGTGCAGGCTAGTCAATGAGTAAATTGTGAACCCAAGTAATGGGTATCAAAACCTAAAGCTATAGAGAAATTTGCATTGGATTAATATATGGGATTGTAAGCAATGGGACCATTTATCTTTTATATAAGGAGGTCACAAGTACATAAATCATTTGGTGCGAAATCTGATAGCTTGGGTGTGTCACAAAGTTCGAGTTTGAGCTTGGTCAGTGAAATGAATGCAGCCACCCAATCTTACATTCAATGGTGACCACCTTGTACAAAAGGTAAATGATCTCATTATATACTTTTCCTTAATATATTACATGAATATTGAAACTAAGTTAATGAAGCCCCTTTATGGTAATGAGTGCATGTTTCAAATGCATTCGGAAGTTTAACGTACACCTTCTTTCTCGTCTAGAACACCTACTTGGTAGGATTGTTTTTTGTTGAAATTTTGTGAACCATCTGAGGACCATTAGATGAATGTTTTTCACAAAAAATATATTGAACTTGAGGTTTTATCGTAGTTATGCCTCACTCTTCAGAAAACTGGTCGTCTATGTTGATTATTAAGACACTACTATTCTCAAAGTGCATAGAGAATATAAATAAAGAGTAATTCATACTGTTCTCAAGTGATTGTCTATGGGTTGAATCGGGTACATCCCAAAAATATTTTTTGTGCTTATTATACTTAAACTCAAACAAGAAATATAACATAATTTTAAAGGGAAGAAAATTTCTTAACGAGAAAGGCACGATGTTGACATTAGGCATCAATAAATTGTTATCCAACACTGGAGCTACATATAATTTTTTTTTAACCTAATTAAGCATAATGATTTTAAACTCTCATAATCAGATCCCAAGGGGTCATGTAAGTTATAAAAAAAAGAGAACATGCATATATCATACTTTTTTTGGGGTAAGTACATATATCCTACTTGATAAATGCTAAATAATATTGGGCACTTTACTATATGGTATGTAGTCCACATTCCAAAGTCCAGTAGGTAAGACATCCTCTAGTTAAATAAGTCCATAGTCCCCTATTTTTATATATCACATGCCTACATTATACTTGATAAATGCTACTCCAAAATCCAATATGTAGATATTGCAACCTCTAATTAAAGGGGGAAATTTCTATGTGCACCCAACAACATATAAGTTCTATGTGACCCCACAACTTAACCGTTCAAGCTTAATCGAACGACTATGATTATTCATACCACAATGTCACTCCAAATATTGTTTTATTTTTCATTTTTTCTACAAAACCTTTTCGAATGAAATTTTCGACATCCCATCATAAAATTAGGGCGAAGTTGGAAAAGATAAAAAATAAATATTTTCGATAAAAATAAATTACCAAAAAGCCCCTAAAAGTTTTAGGGGTATTCGAGTCATTTTTAATTTATGAAAATAATTTTTTTTTAATTTTTTTTTTTTTTTATCATGTGCACCCTTGTCAAATATATGCATGCCCCTAATTTTAATTTTAAATAATTTATAGAATAAAAATTAAAAATTAAAACTCTGAACTATCTGATTAAGATCTAACGGTTAAGAGCTAACTTGTTACATTGTGACTCAAGCCATCTCCTCCATCTACTCACAACTGATGGCTGATTTCAAGGGTCACATATACTAAATATGTGGGTGGACGCTCTGAAATGTGAATGTCGTAAAGGGAATATTGATGTTTAAAGACAATATAATTAAAACATGCAGAGTGTCCAATTAATTTCTTTACCAGAGAACATCACGCTCGGGACCAAATTTGCCCATGTATTCCATATAATAGAAACACATATTTTTATATAATATGCTGGGAACTGAGTAGTTCTAGAGGTTCAATCCCCTGTCATAATTTATATTGACCAAATAGTCCAACAAAGGTAGATAAGGCCAATTACCCTTGATTCTAACCTCAAAACCTATACATTCATTTCTAATAAGAAAGACATACATAAATATTAAATAAAGGAGATAATATCAAATGGGCTATAAACCCGTATACCTGATCTACGATAGAGATGCTAGTCCTATGTCTACTTCCTATTTAGAGAATGGGCCTCAAGTGGTTATTTCAGAGCATGAACTCAATCTCTTCTCTCTCTCCCTCTCTCTCTCTTCTTACTCTATCTTAGCACTATAATTAAGTTTTGAGCACGAAATATGGCGGATTGCCATTGGAGTACCTATCTCAAAGGAAGATATGCAAACCCCTTTCTTGACTTCCCCCTAGGCTTTTATAATCTTCTCCAAGTGATAAACTTCAATCTCCTTTTGATAACCACCAAGTATAATATTTTCATCTCCGTTGTTGATCTCTTGATGATGGTTATCCTTTTCCTAACATTCACGCTGAATCCTCATTTCAATCCTTATCCTTTATACGAATTTGAATATGTGGATTGGACTTTGGATTAGGCGGGCGGATCTCATGTAGGTTTGAATTTGAACTCAAAGCTTCACGCAAATTTGAATCCGCGGGTAAATCTTTTGAGCCCAATCTTAACCATACGCAGAGTTGAATTCATGCTTATCACATTCGGTCAACCGTCCTCTTTCAAATTCGAACGTGTTGTCTTCTGATCCAACCAAGACGTCTTGTGAGAAAAATTAGGATAATGTCCTTCTTCATTGCTCATTAGTTCACCTTTCTGCCCATCCAACTGGATTTACACTTCCTTCATTTGTATATAATATTTCCACACCTTTCAAGGGTGATAAACTATTGAACCGAGGATCCAATGATCCCGATTTCATGGGAAAATTCTTTACATTAAGGGAGAAATTCCAATATCAATAGTCGAATATTAATGGGCCAACCCACATTTGATTAATACAAAACGTCAGGGAGAGGGTCACACTGCCATGAACATAGTTTTATGAGAATCTCAATTTAATCTCAATGGCATCAAGCTTGAGGGTGTCCATTAATGTATATCCAAACTAACAGTGGATACAGACATGGGTTAAGCTAGGTCCAACTATTATCCAAGTCATATACCCTTGAAATTTAAGGCATACGAGGCCATATAATGTATATCATAGGGATTCGCCTCAATAGATCAATATATGACGAGGCTCCCTTTAAGCTCCGTCAGTTAAAGAGTCATATCACATCTCACCCAGAACTCCACTAGTATCCAGTGGAGAGGCATTTATATGCCAAGGAATATATGCATTATGGAATTCCGTCTCAAATAGAAACGTCTTCATGATCTCTCATCATAAACCATAAGTTATAACACACATGCATAACTAGCGATGAAAGTCAATATTAAGTAGTATATGTTCCTCTGTATATCACATGGATAGGCGTGCACAGAGCCTTAAGAGTATATATGTCCTAAAACTTATCTCAAGATGACAAGGCTTCATTATTGTAAGTCAATCTTGTATATGTTTAGCTGACGGGCTCTTGGCATTATATCAGTCGTGAGTTAAAACATCTAAGGATTAACCGATGAGCCAAGATTCTTTTAGGCATATCAAGTCTCTTACATGATGGATCTTAATCATATCGTATATTTGATATCACATGGAGCATTTCATTTTTACTGAGCCTCATATGAAACTTAATTAACATATCGTTATTGAGCGTACATTAAAATGCATTCCGTCTTTATATGTGACTAAAAACACACTCAACAATGGGTGGGGTTCCATAGAAAAATTTTCCCCTAATTAAATAGTTCTATAGTAACATATTTTTCCCTTTTTTTTAGGAGGGATTGCTATGTGACCCCACCCACATATATGGTGCATGTGACCCCGAATTTCAGCTATTAGATCTGAGTAGATGGCTGAGATGGCTTGAGTCACAATGTCACAAGCTAGCACCTAATCGTTAGATCTTGATCAAATGACTCATGGTGTTTTATTTTTTATTTTTATTCTATAAATAATTTTGAAGCAAAATTTTGGGCATGCATAGATCTGACAGGGGCACACATGATAAAAATAAACAAAAAACTTTTCATTGCTGAAATATTTACATAAAATAATTTTCTTAAAATGTTTCTAGGTTTGCCTTAATTTTATGATGGGACGCTCAAAATTTCATCACAAAATATTTTGTATAACAAAAATGAAAATTTTGAATACTATTGGGCATGCTGCATGATAAATTCTAAATTCCATTGGGCACTTTACTATGTAGTTTGTACTTTGTACTTTGTAGTCCTATGGAATTTAGAATTTATCATGCAGCAACCTATGAGACCAAGGGAGAGGCATGCATGACACTGCCACTGCCGTACACGACCTCCGCGAGGGACCCAGACGGAGAAGAGGGAAGAGAGAGGGGAGAAGGGAGAGAGAAGAAGAAAAGAAAAAGAAAAGAAAAAGAAGAGAGGGAAGATTTACCTCAACCCTAGGGGTACCAGTCGAAATCTCACCTCACCCTCTCTCCCAAGCATAACACCACAATTGTAAGAAAGAGAAACTTGTATTAAGTGAAAATTTTCTCTTGTGTGTGTATGCGTTTGAATTTTCATTTTCTTCTGCATATAATGGTGGCACATATATGTGCCCCAAACATGGGTGGATGATCAAAAGTAACCCTAATTGCTGGAAATTAAGATTCAATAGATTTAAAAGAAATTAGAAAATAGGGTGCAAAATGATAGATTTGCCCTTCCTAACAAGTTGTGGAATTCCAAAACAGTCCCTGTGTTGCCCTAGGACTTGCGTGTTCTTGCATGGCTGATCTGGGGTCGTATGATGGCTAGTTGATCGTAAGATGTTTGTTTTCTTATTGGGCTCGGCATGGTGATTGATTTGATACCAACTTCGAGCCATGGATCTTGTTTTTGGTGCATGATCATGAGATTTGAATTTTGAGTAGATCTTGAAACTTCGAATCGATAGTGTGCTCGTTCCTTGATGTTTTCCTACGTTTTCTTCGCTGATTCACACTGAGCATGCCGCTATGATCACGTGGCACCAAACGCAGCTCGATTCTGTGGTCGAATGAAGAATTTGCAAGTTTGGAATTTTTGCCAAAATCAAAGATTCCAGTGATGGAATTTGCAGTCTATTCATCGGCTTCGTGTGTAGAATCTGACTATTCACCATGTACGGGGTTTAGGTCAGAGATGGCCCAAGACCTTACGCCCGCAATGGAATGGATCTTGTGTCGATCAGGCTCGCGAGCGGTGTGATTTGGTCGGTCGAGCAAGGCATAGCCCTGCTGAATTTCCTACACTTTCTTCACGGACCAGCAACTTCTTTCTAGCTTTTCTTCACGCTCGGGTATTGTCGTGGGGCGTCCCATGTATCGAATCGCTAGTCTTGACTAGACGAACATGTTCACCAAATTTGAGTGCGATCCAACGTGGGACAGCCTTGATATGAGCGTTGAAAGTCACTGGTTGTGACTATCCCTTTAATGGTGTAGTGTTGCAGGGGTGGCCACAAGGGAATAGCGTGTCGCTCCTCTTGTTTCACTCTTTCACCTATAACTTCTTCTTGGAGTATTTGTTTGTGATGAAAATTGACCCTTAGGGGTTTTCAAATGTGCCGGATCCAATGATAGTGGTCCCACAGCAATTTGAGATGCTGAAAATGCAGCTCTAGTTATAGGGGTATGTTTCAGGGTACTAGAGGTCGATTCTACAGGAACTGTTCTCAGTCTGCACTGCCTTAGACATGTTGGAATGCAACGAAAATTGGCAAGAGACTTTTAAGAGACCTCATGAAGATCCTGGCTAGTTCTGGGGATGTTATGAGACTGTCAAAAGTTCCACTACTTGCTAGGCCTTTATTGAGTGGGGGCCTCATGTTGATAAAAAGTACCTTCCTGCCCCATTGAATTTTGTGCTTTGAGAGAGTCGAGAAGTGCAACCATTCGAGAAGTTTGAGGGATCTTTGTAGAGTCTGCACTGTCAAGAGACTATCTGTGGTTTTGAAGCATGAGGCCTTTGTCAGGACCTCCTTGTACAGAACCAGGCCTTTCTGAAGGCTAAATGCTACGAACCTCTGGTTGGCACTGCTGTTACATTAGGTTTTCCTTTGATGCGTAGGGTATCCCTGTAGGTCCCGTCTAGTAGAGTCCAGTCGGGGGCTTCTTGCCCACGTGAAAGTTTGGTTCCCTGTTGGCTAGAGGGCTTTGGCGAGACGTACCCTGAATCCTGTGGCAAACCTGACCTTGTTAGTCTCTTACATTTGTAATGGGCCTTAGCATTTTTGGAGGGATCTTTTGGTCATCGTTCTCACCCTTAAGGACTCTCTTTGGTTCTGGAGAGTGAGGCCTTTGTCAAGACCTCCTCGTACAGAACCAGGCCCTTTTTGAAGGACAAATGCTACAAAACTTTGGTCGGCACTGCTGCTATACCAGGTTTGCCTTTGATGTGCAGGGTATCCTTAAACGTCCCATCTAGCGGAGTCCAGTCGGGGGCTTCTGACCGCCCTGAAAGTCTAGTCCCCTACTGGCTAGAGGGCTTTGACGAGACGTACCCTGAATCCTTTGGCAACCCTAGCATTGTCAGTATCTTGCCTTCATAATGGTCCTTAGCATTTTTGGAGGAATATTTTCGTCATTATCCCCACCCTCAAGGACTCTTGTTGTTGCTAAACTGGGGAGATCTTATGAGGCTCTCACTCCCTGACGAGCCATTGAAACTGGGGAGATCTTGTTGGGCTCTCACTCCCTGATGAGCCATGAAAACTATGGAGATCTTGTGAGGCTCTCACTCCCTGACGAGCCACAAAAACTGGGGAGACCTTATGAGTCTCTTACTCCCTGACGAGCCATGATTGCTAAGGAGTCGGCTGAGACCGTGGAAGTGCGTCAACTTGCTTTGCCGGTCCAAGCACCCTTTCATGGGTTTGGTGACCATGCCCGTTTGTCATTTTTACTCATGGCGTTCCCTTGTCCAGGTGTACACCATGCCCATTTTTTTTGAGAGAATGTGTGTTTTAAGGTCATGCCTTCGAGACCTATGCAAAGCCTTTTAACGCCATGTGGCCAGGATGTACACTATAGTTTTAGGATCATACAGCTGCACCATAGCAGTATGGAGCGGCAATCTGTAGAGGCCATAGAGTGAGTCTGGGGGTGACTTTGACTCAATTGGGAAGGTGGCATGAAGTTTCCTGTAGAGAGTTGATTGGATGGTAGGTGAAAAGTGGTGACCCACTAGCTGGCGACAAGATGTCTTGTCGCTTGGTGAGCATGGGTAAGACCTTGGGGAATGAAATGAGAGATGGTGAAGATAGCTCGCGCACACGAATGGGCCAGCTAGGGAAGACGTGTGTGGCGATGCACGTAAAGGGTGTGTGCGTGTATGTAGACTCACTGGGGAGGCCAGGGAAGTGGTGTAGGTGGCTCGCACTCACAAATGGGCCGGCTGGGGAAGATGTGCATGGCAAGGGACGTGAAGGGTGTGTGCACGTACGTAGACTCACTGGAGAGAAGAAGAAGAGCGTATGCGCGCACCAATGGACCTGTTAGGGAAGACGTGCATGAAGATGTACGCAAAAAGGGAGGTGTGGCCACACATGGGGCATCTTTAAGGTCGTGCCTCCTGAACCTGGGCAAAGTAGTTTAACTTCATGCGGCAAGGACGTGCACTATGGTTTAAGGTCATATAGCTTGGACCGTGATTACAAAGTTTAAAGTCATGCAACTAGGACTGCGCTGTTTAAGGCCGTATTATTAGACCTTCGCTACAGTTTATGGTTATGTAGTTTGGACTGTGGCTATGCAGTTTAGGGTCATGCAGCATGGATCGTGGTTCCATAGTTTAAAGTCGTGCAACTGGGACCGTGCAGTTTAAGGTCATGCAACTAGACCTCTGTTATAGTTATGGTCTTATAGTTTGGACTGTGGCTATGCAGTTTAGGGTCATGCAGCATGGACCGTGTATGAGTTAGCATGTAGTAGGGTTGTATGGGGGTAGGTATGTGGATAGCAATTTGACTCCCTAGGGATAAAGATAGTTGAGCCTATCCACATGTGAAGAGATGTAGACGAAGGTGGTGACCCTACGAGCGGTAGTTAACAGGAAAGGCTTCACTGGGGATTAGGGCAGGCAGTGTGACTCCATGGGGATAATAAATATCAGTGTGCATGGAACTCCGAGAGGCCAGGGCACGGATGAACCCCAGTGTGGGTTGAAGGAAGGATGTCTCTAACTCTCTGGAGATGATGGGATGAGTACAACCCTTACATGCATCTAACTCTGTTGGGGGTCCTGTTGGAGTTATGCATATGGACCATTCGGCGCATTGCACGTTACAGTTTTAGGGTCTTGTAGCTCGGACCATGGCTGTACAGTTTAAAGTCATACAACTAGGACCTAGGACCATACAGTTTGCAGTAGTGCAACTAGACCTCCGCTACAGTTTAATGTCATATAGTTTGAACCATGGTGCTAAGGCTTTTAACGTCATGCAGCCGAGATGTGCACTATGGTTTAAGGTCACACAGCTAGACCATGGTCGTAAGTTTAAAGTCGTGTGATAAGGACTTTGTAGTTTGAGGTTGTACAACTAGACCTCTGTATAGTTTAAGGTCATACAGTTCGGACAGTGGTCATACAGTTTTGAGTCGTGAGACAAGGACTATGGCGATGTAGTTTAAGGTCTTGCAGTGTGGACCATGGCGATGCAGTTTAAGGTCATGTAGTGTGGACCATGGCGATGCAGTTTAAGGTCATGCAACGCTGACCATGGCGATGCAGTATAAGGTCATGCAGCGTCGACCATGGCGATGCAGTTTAAGGTCATGCAGCGTGAACCATGGCGAAGCAGTTTAAGGTCATGTAGCGCGGACCATGACGATGCAGTTTAAGGTCATGCAGTGTGGACCATAAAGATGGAGGAAATAGAGCCATTACCAGAAACTGGGCTCGCTGAGGGGTGAGGTTGTGGTGTAGGGAATGAACTTCGTGAGGATAGGCGACGATGGTCTAGAGGGGAGAATCAGGGCCTATGTATGATGCTAAGTGCAGCATTAGACTCGGATGATGGCGTCAGGTCCCTTGGTGAAGCACGCGGCAGTAGCCCTTGGCCAGGCGCAGGGTGGTAACTCCTTGACAGGGCACGCAACAATGGCCTCTTGACTAAGCGTTCGGTGGTAGTCCCTAGAAGAGACGCCCGACGATAACCTTTTGAATAAAGCGTGTGACGCTAGTCTCCTAGACGACGTCTCGATGAGGCGCACATTGATGCTGCTTCGGGTCTCGGGCTTGGCTGCCCCAGCCTAGCCTTATCGCCATCAAGAGCTGGGGACTGGAGTGTCATTCCGAGTTTGTGGGGGGGGGGGGGGGGGGGGGGGGGGGGGGGGCAGTCATCGGTACTGCGGGGTACAAAAGGGGGGAGAGATCCCACATTACTATTTTATCGAAGGGCAAAATAAGAGAAGGGCTTTTTTTTTTTTTTTTTTTAGAGAGAGAGAGAGCTAAAGCTCTTGGCGAGGGTTTTTTGGGCAAGCATTTCCTAGCAAAAAATTGCAGAGAAACATCCTCAGGGATTTTTTTGGCGAACTTCAGGAGGTGTTAAGCTTCGCAGTGTACTTACGAACAGTTTTCGGCCAGCATCGAAGCTTTTTGAGCAAGGAAGAGGATCTCTCGAGGCCTTTGCAAAATTTGCAGAGGTGCCTTACTAGAGTTCGAGTGCTTTTTTTGTCATTCTGCTATTGAGGGGGAGGTCGTAAGGAGCTCAGAGGGCTTTGCCAGCTCTCTGGTTGTCGGAGGAGAAGGAGAAGGAGAAGGAGAAGGAGAAGGAGAAAGAGAGGGGTTGTCGGTGAGCTTTGGTGGACTATTAAAGTGGGAAACCAGGGGGAAGGCCAATCCACAGGGTTGTAGGGAAGCTTTCAGGGATTTTTGATGATTTTTGCCAACTCTAACAACAAGCCGGAGCCAGGAGAGGGTTTTCCTGATGTATGGGAGTAGATTCTCGATGAGCAGAAGAAAGGGTCGGTAGGAAACCGAAGGGTTGGGAGACCGTAACAGTCAAGGAGGTGAGGAGTTGTGGGATGGCTATCGATCACCCTCCGCATGCACGGTGACAGGCCACACCACAAGTGTAAGCCGAAGTGTCTGAATTTCAAGAGCCTCACATGTGGCGCGTGTTGACAGCTGGAGTGAGGCATTAATACGCATTGGTTTGCAGGTCATCAATGGTCCTTGATTGATCGTGAGATGACGATTCCCTCCTAGTGACAGACGGCGATAGCCCTGCCCTTGTTCTTTGAGGCAGCTATAGCGCCTTAGTGGGCAGACGGTGATAGTCCTGCCCTGATGAGTGCAGTTTCTTCGTGACCGTCTAGCACTCTTTTGCTTTTGTTCTGATGGTCAAGTCATCAGGGGGCATTCCAGGCGTGCTGAACCTCTCGTGAGAAGGGGAGCTCGATACTGATGCATTCACCGGCAAAATCTTGGTGAGAGGTGAGCTGATCTGGCTTATCCAAGCCTTGTGTGAACCCAGGTGGCCTTTCAGCGTCATCTTTGTGAGCAACCCCGTCCAGTTGGTGACGAGGGAAGATAATGATGGGAACGTGAGCATAGAGGAAGCGAGGTAGACCTTCTGCATTTCCTACATCGAAACGTAGCCTTTAACGCGAACCTACCTACTCTAAGCAAGCGAATGGTGGAAACCTCGGGCATGAGATGGTCCTCCTCTGGTTTGCGAGTGCAAGGGGAGCACCAGTACCAAAAGGGCTATTGCTCCTAGCCCCTGAAAGTGTTGCTGGACTTCAGGGATATTTTGAGGCTGGCTTCTTTACCGGCTACCCTCCAGTGCTCGGTGGGCTATTACGACTGTTGTTCAAACACGGTCAAAGTGTTATTAGAGACTTGGAGCCATGCTAGCAATACATGGCTGCTTGGTCACGGAGAGTGGGGATTTCGTTGATGGACCTGCAATTCATCGGTGGGCTACCGCTCCTCGGCGCCATGTATGACGAGTTTATTCCCCCAAATTCAGTCTTTTTTTTAGGGGAGAAAGTGGGTAACGAAGCCCCACCGGCTGGGCTTCGGGAATTGTTCGAAGTCTTTCAGTGGCTCTATGACGAGCCCAAAAAGGGGCAAGTTACCTTCTCCAAGTGGGTAAATCTTCGACACCTGTGTAAATGAGGATGGCCCATGGTCGAAGAAGGGGGAGAAGGAAACTCCGCTAGTTTTCGAGCTGTGGAGGAAGAATGAGCACGTCTTTCTGGTGACTTACTTTCACTCTTTCTATGTAAATTTGCCCTCTCAGGGGGGTCTGACGACATTCTTCCCGACACCTTTTATGTGGCCTGTGACATGGCGTGGGGGAGAGAATACGCGCTCGCACAGCCTATACTGTACAGCATTTATCATGGCTTGGGGGGCAACTTCAGGGGAAGACCATATAAAGGGGCGGAAGGAGGGAACGACATAGACAATGGTGAGGCCTTGCCAGGAGATTTCAAGATCCCCTTCCAGATTCATTACGTGTATGGCTGGCTTGGAGCTTACTTCCAAGATACATATCGCATAACCAGAGAGCTGTAGGACAACATGTGTCCATTCTTGCTAAAGATTGCCAGCTAAAAGGCAATTTTTCATCCCCCGAGCCATGCGCATACCCTGTTTTTCAACGATCACCTCCATATGAACCGGGTGGCATTTCCAGTTGGAAGCCTCACAGACCATGCATATGTTGACGAGCTGCGCCACCACTTGGATAGTGACTTCACCAGCCCGAAAGAATTGATGTATATGTTGAGTCAAAGGCGGCATTCTTGCCTATCGCACTGTCCATGGTGGGAAGCATGAGGGCCATTTTCCTCACCAGTTCGCCCGACAGCATGGGCTGGATTAGGGCTGTCCATTCTCGATGTTCTTCGAGAAATGCAGAGCAAGGCTGCCCGTTAAAAGACGGATGAGTTGGGGACCCACAAGGTGATTTGGCATCCGAGGCTCGTCCGTATTGCTCGGGCCACATGCTTGGAGGCCACCACGGTCAATAAGTATGTGCTGCCCCATTTTGACAGAATTATGAACAAGGGTACTGGGATATAAACCACCCCTAGAAAGGGGAGGATAGCCATTAGAGCCAAGATACTAAGCAGCAAAAACTGGCTAAGACCCCTCCCTTAGGTGAAATATTTACCTTGGGCTTCCCTTATGATTGGCCCATACTCGGGCAGCATCGTCGAATTACTGTGGACAAGTCTTTGTATGATTTCTCAACATGAAGAAGGGGTCAGAGAGTATTCTTTTACCAACTCTCTGCTATCGTCAAATAAGAAGAAGGCCGTAAAGTCCAGGGTTATGAACGTCATTCGGTCCAAGATTTAAATGAACAGATAGGGAGCGCTCTCATAGTAAGCTAGCCGTTAGTTCCTCCAAGTTTGGGACCTCGAAGGGTGGTGCACCTAAGCAAGCGAAAGGAAAAAAGAGAAAGCCGACTGTCGTACCCTAGCCGACACAAGGAAGGAAGAGAAAGCCGGTTGTCAAGCCCGAGGCGACGAAGGGGAAGAAGGAAGGGCAGGCCGCTGAGTCCAAGCCAACGAAGGGGAAGAAGGAAAAGCAGACTGCCCGAGCGACACCTCGTGCCCCAGCCAGGAAGGGAATCAAGTCCTCGGGGCGCAAAGGGAGCAGGGTCCCGGTGACTCGTGAGTCAGAAGATGGTTCTTCACTCTCGGCTTCTTTAGAGGGTTGTGTGTCTCCTGACATCTCCCCATCGCTTTCTACTCTTGAGGTTTCTCCTTCTCCTTCGCCCGAATCTTCACTTGGCTCCTTAGGGACTCGAGCTGATGCCTCAGAGCCTACTGTCCCGATTGAAATTGCTTCAGATCGGGAAGCGATACCTGAGGCTGAAGGGGGGGGACTCGGTCTCAATGGTGGAAGACGAGGATGGTGGGACTGCTCCTAGCGAGGCAGTGGAGGCGGAGAGGGTCCTTGGAGTGCTGCCAGTTGTCGAGCCTACTGAGGAAAGGGAAATCTTGATAAAGCTCATGGTAATAGAAGAGATAGGGGCCCTAAGAATCGAAGAAGGGCCATCCGAGCAGCAAGAGGCAGTTGCCTCGAGTGGTGCATCTGCGGGGAGCACGGAAGTAGGATGCTTTAAGGGGCTAGGCTTGAAGAATCTGGGGGTGGCACCCGTAATCGTAGAGAAGGCAGGTGACATGGGGGAGCCTGCCACTGAAATGATCGCCTCAGAAGACATGGGCGAGGAAGGAGAAGGAGAAGGTGTCGAACCTCCCAAGGTGCAGAGGCCACAGGGAGTGGTCGTCGCCTTAGAGGAGGAAGCTGCTGTGGAGCATCATGATATTGAGGTCACGACACCAGGCGAGGAAGCAGACCTCGTGCCGGCTGCGGTTGCTGAGCTTGTAGAGGTCGAGGCGATGCTTTCTGGCCATGAAAGGATCGAGCCTGATGGGATCATGACCAGGGGCCAGAGTGAGGAAGCCGTTGCCGAGGTCTCAGAGCGTCATGAGGTTGCTCCTGAATCCGGGGATTCTGAGGTTTTGGTTATAGCAGGGAGCTATCCTGTTGTGGTTGCCCCTGCCATGTTGTTCAGACCCACTTTCAGTGGAATGTCGGGAGTCTTCTTTGAGATGTTGCGAGCAGGTTTTCAGAAGCTAAAAGAGCTGCCCCTTGAAGAAATTAGCACAATGCTTTTACGATTGAGGGGGGTTGTCATAGGAAATGTACTTGAAGCGGTCCCCTATTTTGACAGTATTGCCAACGAGCTAGAAGGATTGAGGGCGAAGGTCTTGCGAGAAGAAGCGACTGCGCAACGATTGGAAAACTAGCAGTTGCCGCCTTTGGAGTCTTCTCTTCTGTGCTACCATGAATTGGTCAACACTCAATCGCAACAACTGGATGTCGTAGACTCTCGGACATCAGACCTTGTTGTGGGGGCCATTGCCCACCACCATATGGTGGTGGCTCTGAAGGCGAAGATATCGGAGCTGACGCAAAAGCTTGAAAAGCTGGAGAAGGAGGTTGTGGATTGGGAATCGAGGGACAAGGCGCTTCTTGATGATGCTTTGGCCCTCTAGTGTTCCTTGAAGAAATGATCCCCCTGATGGAGCATGAGTCGGGGCTGGTGGCAGGGGTGAAGAACGAGATTCAGCAGGCGAAGACATCGACAGCAGCATATAGGGGAAAGATCGATGAAGCAATCGATCGATTTTGATGACGCCCTCTTTTTAATTCTTCTTTTCATTGTAAGTAAAAGTGCCTTCTAACACTCTCTTGATTTGTTAATGAAACAATTCTTTTGACTTTTCTTTCTATTTCATTGCTTCCGCCCTTTCAAGGTTTGAGATGAAAAAGAATAGCCCCTCCTTGCTTCATCTTGTGGCAGCCTGCTGTGGCTTCAATGACCTCGAACGGGGGAGCAATTGCTTGCTCACCCTTGAGTGTTTGATTGGAGAGGGGCTCATAATTCATGGCTCTCATGATTTGATGAGCCTGCTTGCTGTAAATGCTCCAGTATAGGGGAGCTTTGGCTTTGATTCTCAACACTGTTATGGGATCTTGTTCCTGAGAGGCGGAGGGCTAACTCTTGTTCGCCTGTACTTCTTCGACAACCCACCCTGGAGAAGTGTAAGTCCTTCTTTTGGCTGCCAGCTTTACCCTTGTTTAGGGAGGACGAAACCTGAAGAACCTTCCGTGGCAGCTGGTGCGCCAGCTCTATCTCTGGAAGGGCGATGGGGACATGCAGAACCTTTTTCTGATCTGATGTGTAGGTGACCCTAAGTGTTGGCAGATTCATCTTTGGGGCTTCCTCAAGCTCAGGGGCTACTTCTGATTTGTCATTTTGTCCTAGCGAATTAGAAGTAGAGGGAGAAGCTTCGACTTCGGGAGAGGATACCATGACCTCGGAGAGGTGGCAAGGTGTACTTGGGTGGATAGGAGTCAAAGGGAGGATCTTGGCTTGTCTTTCCTCTTCTTTGAACATGTTTGTAATCATTCACCCCAGATCCTCAACGTCGTCATGAGACGAAGGTCCCGTCTCTCTCACAGACTTTTGATCGTCATCCTTTGACTTTCTGGTGCGGGAAGATCAGTGAAATAGTACTTGGCGTTGGCATAGTGAGTCTCAGCTATGAGAAACGGTCTTTTGTCAGAATAAACTGTATGTTGTCTGCCATCTCGGCTGTACTTGAAACATTGGTGGAGCGTGGAAGGAACCACCTCTTGATCATGACGCTAAGGACAACCAAGCAGGACGTTGTAAGAGGTATCGGTGTTGATTACGTGAAACTGAGCGTACTCATTGAGGTCACCGATCTTGAGGAGGAGGCGCACGATGCCGGTTGGCTTTTCTCTTAACTGGTTGAACCCTTGCTCAATGATGTGGGTAGGAGTGAGGTCTCAGACCCTAATCCCAGTCGGGTGAGAATCCTTCTTGGGATCAGGATAACTACTAACCCTCCATCTAGCATGATCTGATTGAGAGGGTAAGCATGCAGTTCACCATTCACGAAGAGGGGGTGATTATGGAATTTGCCTCCGAGCTGAAGTTCATCTTCAGAAAAGGAGATTGTCAGGCACCTGCTTAGAATGGCTGGGTCGACCTCGATGGGTTCCACCTCAGTCTCGTACACCTCTAGGTTAGAGAGTGCTTTGAGGTAGTCTCTAGACAGGAAGAGATCATCATAGATGCTCAAAAGGGCTGGAAGCTTTCTCAAGTTCCCAATTACATCGTATTTTACTTTATCCTCATTTGTTTTCTGTGTTCCTGATCCAGTCACTAGTGTAGGTGGTAGGGTAGGGTTAGGAATAGGTTTCGGTTGAGTCTTGGTTTGTGACACTGGCTGACTTTGCCATTCAGCTGGTGTGGTCTGGGTTGGTGGGGTAGTAATAGGAATTTGTACTAGAGCTGTAGAGGTTTGAGGTTTAGGTTTAGGGGAAAGTGAAGGATAAAGAAATTTGAGGACCTTAAACTTTTGAGGTGTGGGTTGTAGCTAACTTTCCCGATCTTAGACCCATTTGCCCCGTGCTGGCTGGTACTTCTAAGATTTGCACCATGCGGGAGGCTTCACAGGAGCAAGAGCTTAGAGATGGCTCCGTTTTGACTTGGGTAGCTGGGGCGTCTGCGGCTGTCCAGAATCCTGTCGCTTAGGCCAGCATTTATCCGAGGCGTTCTTGCTGCGTCATGATGAGGCTGATGTCTCTGAACTCCCTTTTTAAAAGAGTCAAAGTCTGGGCATCGCCGAGTGATACCTTTAGAAGAAATAGAGGAGAGGGAAGGATGAGAAGGGTTAGAACGTTTAGGACAATTTTTTACGCCGTTGTCGGAGTTGACGTTTGCAGGGGGTATTTAAGGTCTTGCCTCGGCTTTGACCGTTATGGGATGATTTTAACGTCATCACCTGTTTTGGCCGGCTCTTGAGATATTGATGACTCAGGGCCGTCTGCCTGATTGGACGATAAGATGAGGTGAGCTGTGCCTGGGATGAAGTCCGCAAGGTCGGTAGTAGAGGAAGGGGTTTGAGGAATTCTTCCGCGGTTGGCGGCTGAGGAAGATGATTTCTTCAGTGGGCCGACCTAGGTGTTCGCCGTCTCCTTTGGTATCCTCGAGGGGGTATTTGGACCGCCCTATCGAGCTGATGAGAGGCGATAGCCTGGCGGACTGCCTCGCGTCTCAGGGACTTGAGCCTGCTTCGCCCATGGTAGACTTCCCAGGGCTGAGACGTTGAAGGCCCTGAGAAGTCTAGTGCATACTCGTGAGGGGCCTGCAACGTGGCTTCTCCTTGAACGTGAGTGAGGGCTTGGACGTGTTCTGGAATAATTGCACAGTCGATGCGATCTTGTTGGACTTTCTCCGTGACTATGGCCTCGAACCCGAAGCAGTCATTGAGTTCATGGCCCCACACTTGGTGATAGGGGCACCAGAGTTTTTTTGTGCCTCGGGCGAGGCGTCTCGACTGCCTGACAGACTTGGGGGTGACGAGGCACCTTGGTGAAGCATTGCTTTGAAAAGGGCTTGAAAGGGGTCTTGCTCGGTGCTTCCCTGGGCTTGCGTCGGGAGGTCTCCTTGTGCAGATGGGAGAGGGACTCGAGGGTGTCTTACCGGGTCGCCTTGAACTTCCTGACACTTCTGCATCTTTTTCACCAAGAGCTTTTAGAAGCCAGTGCACTTGCTAACGTCATGGACTCGTATCGGGTGATATGCACACCAGAGGTTCTCGATCCTTGGAGGCAAGAACTTAGGCTGCCTTGTTGGCTTTGGGGTGGCAATTCCTTCTTCGAGCATTATGGAGAAGAATGCAAGAAGGATGGCGGATGCTCCGTCATCTTCTTGAATTGTGATTATGTGAGATGTCTCAGCAGCGCAGAACGCATTTTTCAAATCTTTGAGCTTTATCTGAACCTTGTTGATAAGGGCTTTGATAGTGTCGTTGAGATTATAGCAGTCGTGAGTGGAGTAGCAGACCCTCCTGTGATAGGCGGAGTACTTCTCATTTGCCTACTGCCCAGCCAACTCCGTAGTATTGGCCTTCGGCAACTGTATCATGTTTTGTTCTAGCAATAGTCGAAGCAGTGCATGTGTCCATTCATCGTCGAAGGGGTAAACCTTATTCTGGTGCTGGGCCAAGTAGTCGCTTCGCTCAGAGTTTTTAGGCGACGGGACGTTGTCGTAGGCCTGCTGCTTGCCCCTGGCCGGGGACGCCTATGCCTTGGAGAGGTCCAGCATTTGAGAAGCCGAGTTTTTGGTGTCAACCATGGTGACAGACACGATGATTACTGCCTTTTGATTTCCCCGACCACTGGGGAGTAAGTTTGAGCTGATAGGTTGCTGACGGGTGTTATCGTTCTTGAACAATACCTCAATACGGATTGCCTTAGAGATGAGCTCTGACATGGAGGGTGGATTGGATGCCTCAACATGTAGGGCGATCTCAGGTAGCATGATCTGTATTCAGGTCTGGACTGCTTCCTTCTCGATCATGGGAGTGGCGTGAAAGGTCGCCAACTCTCTTCATCGAGTGATGAATTTATCAACCGGCTCACCAGGGTCTTGCATCAAGGTGAGGAGCTCGATGGTTTTCATGTTCCTTTGGATTTCATAGAAGCGTGGGTATAATAACTGCTCCATTTCTTGCCAAGTGTTTACCGAGTTCAAAGGCAATTGAGCATACCACTAGAAGGCTTGTCCTTCGAGAGTTTTGACGAATTGGCGGAGGAGAAGACTGTTTGAACGTATTTTTCAGCACCTTCGTCCCTGGTAGGAAGCAAGTCAATAAAGTCTACAAAACAGTGGAAACTTCTGATAGTCTCAGAATGGCCCCAGAATTGGTCAGGATCATCATCAGCACTTTAAAAGACCACCTGCCAAGTTTCATCGTGATCAAACATATCTAAGGCAGTGAACACTAGGAAATAATTTCAACAAAATCGGTCTCTAGCACCCTGAAATTGACTCTGTAACTAGATCCATACTTTTGGTGTGTCAAATAGCTCTGAGACCACCACCATTAGATTCGCCATGGTCGAAAACCCTTAAGGGTCAAGTTTCGGCTTAATTGGGCACTCTAAGACAAGGTTATGCGTAAAATACCGTAAAGGGGTAGGACGCACACTATTCTCTTGTGGCCACTCTGCACTAAAACACTATTAAAGGTGGTTGTTTTCACAGTCACGACAGTCACTTTCGGGGCCTATAGCTCACTCGTTCAAGACGAACAATTCGATATGTGGTACGCCTTGTGACGACGCCCGAGTAGAGACAAAAGCTAAATGAAAGTCGCTGATCTGTGAAGGAAGTTACAGAAAATTTAGCAACAACATGCCTCGTTTGAGCTGCCAGATCACGACTCCCGTATACCCGATCGGCACGAAATCAATTGCATTAGGTGCGTGAGGGGCGAGGCTATATTTGGATGAATGGTTGGATTTCACACATGAAGGCGTCATAGCTGCTGTAAATTCCGGCCACTGGATTTTAAGATTTTGACAAAAACCTCAAGACGACAAAATCTTCAACCGGACACGAAATCAAGCTACATTCATTGCAACATGATCGTGACGACATGCTCAGCGTGATTCAATGAAGAAATTGTGAAGAAACATCAAGGAACGAGCACACAATTGATCCGAAGTCTACAAGATTCATCTACGATTCAAGTCTCATGATCATGGCTAAAAAACATGATTCATGGCTCAAAGTTGGTATCAAAATGACCGCCATGCCGAGCCCTACAAGAAAATAATAATCTTTTGACCAGACAGGCATCAGAACGACTTCGGGCCTGCCACAGAAGATCACGTAACTTCTCGGGCAGCAGCAGGGACTGTTATGAAATTCCACACATTGTTAGGTAGGGGAAAAACAGTCCTTTTGGACCCATTTTTAGAATTTCTTTAAATTCAATTAAATTGTAATTATCTTCAATTCTAGGGAGTTTTTGGGCGTACTCCCATATTTTAGCTCAATGCTATATAAACAGGCATTGCCTCATTATACAAAGGACAAATTCATTCTCTTTTTGATCAATCAATACAAATTCTGATTGTTGCTTGAGCTTATGGGTACGTCTTAGAGAGAGAGAGGAGCGAGAAGAAAAGAGTCGGTGCTCTTTGGGCAGGTAACTTTCTCTCTCCTCCCCTCTTTCTCTTTCCTCCCTTCTTTCTCATATTTATCTCATTCTCTATCCTCCCTTCTTTCTCATATTTGTCTCTTTTTCTCTCCTCCTTTATTTCTCATCTTTATCTCTTTCTCTCTCCTCCTTTCTTTCTCATCTTTATCTCTTTCTCTCCTCCCTTCTTTCACATCTCTATCTCTATCTCTCTCTCGCTTCTTCTCATCTCTATCTCTCTCACCCCTCTCTATCTCTATCTCCATCCATTCTCCTCTCTTTTGTCACAGTCGGCGAAGCTTAACGCCGATTGGATTTCTCTCTCATCTTCTTTTATCAATCGACAGAGCCTAGCGTCGATTGGATTTCTCTTTCTTCTCTTCCGTCAGTCGGTAAAGCCTAGTGTTGGTTGGATTTCTATCTCTTCTCTTCTATCAGTATGTGAAGTCTTGCACCAGTTGGATTTCTATCTCTTCCTTATGTCAGTCAGTAAAGAATAGCATCGGTTGGAATTCTCTCTCTTCTCTTTTGTTAATCGATGAAGCTAAACACTAATTGAATGTCTCTCTTCTCTTTTGTCAGTAGGTAAAGCCTAGTGTCAACTGATTTTCTCTCTCCTCTTATGTTAGTTAGTGAAGCCGAGCACCAACTTATTTTCTCTCTCCTCTTTTGTCAATCAGTTAAGCCTAGCACTGATTTTCTCTCTCCTCTTTTATCAGTCAACGAAGCCTAGCACCGACAGGTTTTTTGTCTCCTCTTTTGTCAATCAACGAAGCCTAGCGTTGATTGGTTTTCTCTCTCCTCTTCTGTCAGTCAACAAAGCCTAGTATCGACTGGTTTTCTCTCTTCTCTTCTATCAGTCGGCGAAGCCTAACACTGACTGGTTTTCTCTCTCCTCTTTTATCAGTTGATGAAGCTTAACACTGACTAGTTTTCTCTCTCCTCTTTTATCAATTAGTGAATCCTAGCACCAACTAGTTTTCTCTCTCCTCTTTTGTCAATCGGTGAAGCCTAGCATCGATTGATTCTCTCTATGAAATCAGTCAGTGACGCCTAACACCGATTGGTTTTCTCGCTCTTCTGTCAGTCGATGAAGCTTAACACTGACTAGTTTTCTCTCTCCTCTTCTGTCAGTCAGTGAAGCCTAACGTCGACTGGTTTTCTCTCTCCTCTTCTATCACATAGTCGGCGAAGCTTAGTACCAACTGCATCTTCTCTCTCTTCTCCTCTGTAAAACATAGTCCGCGAAGCCAAGTGCCGACTACATTTTCTCTCTTTTCCTTCTAACACAGTCGGCAATGCTTAGCCCCGACTGCGCCTTCCTTCCCTCTCTCTCCTTTATACTCTCGTCATTCGTACTCTTCTCTTCCTTTCTTCTCCCTCCTTCTTTCTTTTCCTTTATCTCTTCTTATTCTTTCCTCATAACCTTAATTCTGCCACTCCGTCGTTTGACTAAGAGGGATTGAGGTCAGCCTCTCATGGTATTCCTGTCATCTAGTTGTAATGTTATTGTGCCAGAATTACTTAGCCCGCTTTATTGCCACGACAGACTGATCATCGTGCCAAGCCAGTCGGTATTAGTGATGACGTCTAGTAGTAATCCTGTGAGTCGTTCTTAGTTATTGAGCCCATTTTGCTACCACGTTAGGCCAATTACTGACCATCTTAGTCGTCGCTCTATCCTCTCGCTTAGTCGAATTCTTCTCTCCCCCCTCTTTCTTCTCTTCTTCTTTTTTAATGCGCATGTTTGTGTACGTTCATCAAAGAGGAAAAGGGTGAGGTCTAACCCACCTATGTTATAACCTTTGCCATCTATGTGTGTGATTGCAAAAAATAAGAAGAATACAAGCCAAGGGAGGCAGTTCTGAACCAATTTTATTACTGGGGGGCTTTCTTTGTGATTTAAAAGGGTGCCCACGAGAGCCAGCCCGAGTAAGTCCCGAACCCACCTAAATTTGTCTCTCATCGGTTGGTAACACCTGGCCGCATTCTCGAACGAGGTTCCAAAGATAGCGTTCTCAAAAATGTCATGGGTCCTCCCCCTGAGACGAGCACCACCTGATCCTCAAAGGATTTAGAGGGCGAGATCGAGTCACCTAACCAGCTTGGCGACTCCACTGGGGACTTACTACCCCTTAATCGGATCGTTCTTGTTTGGTTAGTTTCTTCCTTTATTATCTGCTTTCATCATCTTTTCACAATTTTTATGGCTTGCGGGTTCTGTAATCCATTTATCCAAATCGAGGATTTTCTTATCCCTGTATTCGAGAGCATCCCTAGGGAACAAGTCGTTCCCAACCATCCTCTTGAGCAAAGACCCCTTGTCTAACTCCTAGGTCTTAACTTGGACCAGTGTGAGGTGGGACCTAAAAATCCCTCATTCCCCATCTTCTTGCTCTAGGTGCCCTACATAGATAGCACTTCTGTTGCCTAACACAGCATGCACCCAGCCATCGTCAAGTCACTTGCCGGTCGTGTTTCTGAGGTACGCCGGAAGGCTGCCCAGTCCCTTTCTGCAAAAGGAAAACAAGCTACCATTGCTTCTGTGGGTTGCCATGGGGCTACCCCCCACATTTCTACACCATTGGTCTCTATCCCTAGAGGCTCAACACGTCGAGGCGGAAACCCCACGGTCTCCATCCCTCACATGCATCATAAGGTTCGTGGGTTACCCAATCGAGCCACGCCTCGGGACAACCCCTCTTTTATCTCAAGTCCGTGTTCAAGATCGAACCTTCCAAGGCTAGGTCTTGTGCACGCTACTCATATGCATCTCACTGCTTGAGGCAACGCCACTACCACGCCAACTCGAGTACATAGGAGACGACCTACTCGTCCTACTCTACACAACAAGCGCACTCTATAAGGGATAGGCCTACACCTGTTCTCTTACTGACACTTGCCAGACCACTTGCTCGAGCCCCGGTTGACCCCCAAGTCACCCATGACCCTTCTTCAAGGGGAGCACACGCGTCGCCGTCACAGACGCCGTGTCACCCTCAACTCAGGCCTTCTTATGAGTCAATCCTGCTCCGGCCCACTCCTTCATCGAGCAAGCACCTTCAGCCTCGGTACTCGAATGTTTTCGCTAAGAGTACCATCCTGAACCAGCCCCGTCACTTTGGTCGTGTCTCTTGAGCCCACAAGAGACCTCGGGGCATGGACCTGATGGAAGATCGAGTCCTTCATCCTCCCTGACCCAAGATGACTCCAGTTCCTGGCTATCATCCATTGCCGCACCTGATGGAGACAACTCTCTCCTGTCGAAGAAGAGTTGACCAGTCACAACCTAGATTGTAGTTTTAACGCGAGGTCCATCAAAACCTCAAGGCTAAATGTGATAGAGGTTTGCAAATTTTGACTAAGGAGGTGACAAAGGCAGTCAAGACAACCAATTCTGACTACCCTCTTCACCTGAATCCCTTCTACCCCCTTCAAAAAATGAAGCCTGAAGAAGAGCTCCATGAGCCCTGTGCTGTGATTACTATTGTAGAAAAAGACCCAGCCGCTCAGCAGCCACGGTCCCAAGACCATCAAGAACCAATCCAAACGCGATCAACATACAAGAGTCGACTTCAATCAGGGCATGCTGGCCCCTTGCTGACTGACCTACCACGTAAAAGCCCTCTATTGCCACTAACGTCGACCTCCGTAGTGAAACGATCAGCGTGATGGTCGTAAGCAAGCCCGGTGATGCGCAGGAAGAGCACATGAATAAGTTTGAGGATATGGTGTGTGCGATGATGGAAAAGATCGAGCGTATCGATGCCCCATGCTAGTCAGCTAACCATGAGGTCAATTCCCATCACTCTGATGGTGCATCTCCACGGCAGCCCCCTCCTTCTACCTCACAGGACAATTTTGTCCCTCATCCCGTCTCTCAGTCAAACATTGATGCTATGGTCACCCATAGCCTAAAGAATAGACAAATCCCGTGGATATAGGGAGCAACGCCTTATCAAAGGCCATACCCCATGTATATTGATCAAGTCCTATTTCCCTCAGATTATAAGAAAGGGAAGTTTCCTTTATTCAATGGAACCACATCTCCAAACCAGCATTTTGCCCACTTACAAGTAGCATGTCGAGAAACAGTGACTGACGGGAGACTTCTTCTCCGATAGTTTACTGAGACCCTCGATAGCCTAGCATTTCAATGGTATGCTAGACTTCCTCCAAACTCAGTTCATACATGGGAGGAGATGGAGAAATTATTCTATCAACGCTTCTATGAGGTGGAGAGAGAGGTTTAAACCATCGAACTTCTCACCCTGATTCAAGACCCCGATGCGCCCGTAGATCAGTTCATATCAAGATGGAGAAACTTGGCTTCCCGCCATCCTAATCCTATCCCTGAGATGGAAGAAATCCAAACTTGCGTGCGAAACATGCGACCCAAGATTGCTCTACATGTTAAGGCCTCTAATCCAACCTCGATGTCAGAGCTGATCTCTACATTAGTCCTCATAGAAAGCTTATCACGCCACCATGGTGGGACACGACTACTATCTACAAGCTCAGCAAACAACCGGCGCAACGGTAGCTCTCAGAATAGCACACGGGCAGCCAACAGAAAGGGGTAATCAGTGCAGCTGTCATGGTCACTGATTCAAAGAAGGCTCCCTCCCAGACTTTGGACCTCACTAAAGAGGTAAGCACAACAAAGGTAACACCCTAGGTTGGCAAGCAACAACAGTCGTACATCCGGGTACCCCCACTAGCCAACCCTAATCGGGGTGATTATTTCACCAGGCATATGAACAAGGTCTACTCCTTCGAGAAGGAATGGGTCCTTGCACTGTTCCGACTATTATTAGAACAAAATTTGATCCAACAACCAAATTCCCCGATTAACCTGGCCTTAACACTCAGGCGAATTATTGTGCCTACCATAAGAGGATCAATCATCCTACAGATGACTGCTACATGCTGAAGGATATGTAAAAATTCTAAAATTCCAAAAAAAAAAAAAAAGGGGAAACTTTTAATAAGTGATGGTTCGTAAGAGCATGATGGTCCTTAGGGACCATCACTATTTTCAAAAGCTTTTGGTTTAAAGCTTTTGCTGCCTTGCTCTTGCCACGTCCACTAGAGGACGTGGGCTTTAAGCGTTTAAAGTGTAATTTAACGGTTACACCTCATGTGTGAGGTGTAACTTAATAAAAGAATATAATATAGTATCTTAAGAATTTAAATACGAGAGGCGACGACTCCCACCCTAGAAAATTTTGAGATCTCTCGCTCTAGCTGAATTTTTATCGGAAGCTCCCACTCAAATATTTTAGGTAAGTGACATCATTATCTTGAAAAATAATCCGTTCTTTTTAAAAATGAAATGAAATAATTATTTCTGTTTATTATCATGAATTTTAGGCGCGATAAATTTTACGCGCAAGTGACCTCATTATTTTGAAAAATAATCTTTTTAATAAAATTATAATATTAGAAATTTTAAATGCTATAAATTCTTAGAATTAAATTTATTTAATTATTTTTCTTGTCTATTGTTAGAAAATTTTAGAAATAAAATTATTATAAATAAATGTGATATTTCTGCTGTTAGTAAAATTGTGAGATTTCTTTCTACTGTTTTTTAATATTTAGACATTTTAAATTTCATGTGCAATGACTGCCTTATTATTTAAAAATTGATATTTTTGCAATTGATTATAACATTGTTGTGAAATGTTTAATTGCGAATTGCATCTCATAAATTGTGATAATTCCGTATTCTTGAAATTCTATAAGAGTTTTTCTATACATATTAAACTTGCAATTATGCTAGAATGTCTTTACGAACTGCTGCCTTTCTAAATTTGAGCCCAAAATATTTGATTGGTTATTTTTGAAATGTTATTGAACGTGACTGTTATTAATGGTTTCAGTGAAATTCATATTAATGATTTTAGTGATATGTTGAGTACATGATATTACTGCTTTCGAATGTTTAAAGAGATTTAGAAATACTTTAAGTATGCAAGTGGACTCATCCGGTTCGCCGGTAAGGTTTAAGTGGACCTATCCGGGACGCCGGTAGGGATTAAGTGGACTCATCCGGTACGCCCGTGAGGTATAAGTGGACCTACAGGGATTAAGTGGACCTATCTGGGATGCCGATAGGGATTAAGTGGACCCATCAAGACGCTAATGGCGTATATAGGTGACCTACTTGGGACGTCAGTAGGGTATTTTTGTGGAATCTTTTGAATTATGTATTGTCGTTAAAATGTTATATGCATTTCAATCATTTGGATTATGTTTATTTGTGCATTTCTGAAAGTGAAATTGTTATCTATAAATGCTTGGGCTCGCTTTGTACTTAATTGATCTCCATTTTGAAAGTTTGTTTATATCTTTCATCGGTGATTATTTTTAGGATTATGATGATCACTTACTGAGTAGCCAAACTCATCAAACTATGGTAAACATTTTTCAGGATAACTGCTGTTTCATTTTGAGTGCTCGTCAGGATCAACTTTGGAAGATATTGTAGTTGTGCCTAAGCTTTCTTTTGTTACTTTGTAAGAATTCGCCACTGTAAATTTGTCCTATCAAGAGATGTATATATGTTTTGACTGTCACATATCAGGAATAACAGTATTGTAAATTCTTGGGGTGTGACAATTATGGTATCAGAGCAATAGGTTTAAGATTCTTAGGAAATTTAAAAAGAATGTACTTAAAATAATGTTGATTGCTTGTACAGACCGGGACAAAGTCAAGATCCAGAATAGCTGAATCTATTATGGAAGGAATTCACAAAGCCTTGGAAAATATGGTTGCTCTAATGCAACATCAGATGGAAAACCACAATCCACCTAGGCAGTCAGGTACGGGAAATGGTGGGAGTGATATCGAACAATTTAAGAAATTGAACCCACCTTCTTTTAATGGTGTTGTAAACCCACTAGAAGCCGAGGGATGGATTATGCAATTGGAGAAAATATTCGAGGCAATAAAATGTCCTGATGATAGGAACGTGGCCTTTGCAGTTTTTATGTTGGAAGGAGAAGCACAACATTGGTGGCGAATGACAAAAGGAGTATTGGCCAAAAAAATAAACCCTTGACTTGGGAAGTATTATAGAGGCATTTAATGAAAAGTGTTTCCCAGATTTTATTTGAGACCAAAAAGAAATGGAATTTCTGGAATTAATCCAAGGAAACCAGACAGTAGCATAGTACGAGGCCAAGTTCATTGAATTGGTCAGGTTTGGACCACATATGATTAACAATGCGGCAAGAAAGGTGAAGAAAATTGAAAGGGGTCTCAAACTAGCTATTAGAAGCAGAATATCGATCTTAAAATTGAGAACTTATGCTGAAATAGTGGATTGAGCCTTAATTTTTGAAAAAGATTTCGAAGATTACCAAAAGACGAAAAATCAGAAAAGCCATGTTAGACCCACACCATCTAATTGATAATAGTTTGAAAGGGCATACAAGAAGCCAAGGCCCTTTCCACTTCAAAGCCCAATAGAACCATGTAAAAAATGTGGGAAAAATCATGGATCCAACCCTTGTTATTGGAATACCGGAGCCTGTTTTAAATGTGGAAAATTGGGGCACCAGATTAGACAATGTCCTAGCTTACGGATGCAATAGCTTCCAAAGCAAGCAGAGATAGCTCAAAAGCCTCAGATGAAGGGAAGAGTATTTGCGATCACAGACGCTCAGGCCTCAGAATCAATGATTCAAGGTACTCTTACTATCTTTCAAAAAGTAGCTCATGTTTTGATTGATCCTGGATCTACTCATTCATTTGTGTCACCACATTTTGCATGCCACTTAAAGGTAGAATCAGAACAATTAGAATACATTCTAGAGGTAGCCACACTGATGGGAAATTCAATTGACACCAATATAGTGTACAAATCATGTGAAATAAAGATAGAAGAAAAGGAACTGTTGGTTGATTTAATACTCCTAAAAATTCAAGATTTTAATGTAATCTTAGGCATGGATTGGCTTTCTGCATACCATGCAAGTATTGATTGTTATAAGAAAATGGTTACCTTTAGTATTCTGAATCAACCAGTATTTTAATTCAATAGTATCAAAGAAGATTCCCCATCATATTTAATCTCCTGTATTCGAGCTAATCTCCTCCTTCGAAAAGGGTGTTAAGGCTTTCTTGCCTATATCAAAGAAGATAAGAAGGAAGAGACAAATTTGGATACCACTCCGGTTATCCGAGAATTTCCCGACGTTTTTCCGGAAGAATTACCAGGATTACTGCCTGACAGGGAAATTGAATTCTCTATTGAATTATTGTCAGGGATAGCCCCAATTTCTAAGGCACCTTATAGAATGGCACCTACAGAACTTAAGAAACTGAAACAATAATTGGAAGAATTATTAGATAAAGGTTTTATCAAGCCCAGTGTGCCACCTTGGGGTGCTCCGATATTGTTTGTTAAAAAGAAAGATGGGACTATGAGATTGTGTATCGATTATAGACAGTTGAACAAGGTGGCAGTGAAAAATAAGTATCCATTACCTAGAATTGATGATTTATTTGATCAATTACAAGGATCACAAGTGTTTTCAAATATTGATCTTAGATCTGGATACCATCAGCTTCAGATTAAAAGTGAAGATGTTCCCAAGGCAGCTTTCAGAACAAGGTATGGCCATTATGAATTTTTCGTCATGCCTTTTGGATTAACCAATGCACCTGATCCATTTATGGATTTGATGAATCGGATCTTTAAGCCCTTTTTGGATAAATTTTTTGTGGTATTCATTGATGATATTTTAATTTATTCCAAGAATCAGAAGGAACATGAGCAGCATGTAAGAATGGTATTACAAATATTAAGAGAAAAGAAATTGTATGCCAAACTTAGTAAATGTGAATTTTGGCTTGAACAAGTGACATTTTTAGGACTTTTCATACCAAAGGAAGGTCTATCAGTTGATCCTTCAAAAGTTGAAGCTGTTGTTAATTGGAAACAACCAAGTAATGTGATTGAAGTTCGAAGCCTTTTGGGATTGGCAGGATATTACAGAAAATTTATAGAAGGATTTTCTCGAATCGCAACCCTATTGACTCGATTGACAGAGAAAAATGTCAAATTGAGTGGACAAGTGAATGTAAGGAGAGTTTTCAAGAATTAAAAGTTCGATTAACTTCAGCACCTATTTTAACTATTCTTGAGGGGAGTGGGGGATTTGTGATTTATAGTGATGCTTCACATAAAGGCTTGGGCTGTGTATTAATGCAATATGGGAAAGTAGTGGCATATGCATCCAGACAGTTGAAAGAATATGAGAAAAATATTCAATTCATGACTTGAAACTGGCTGTAATAGTATTCTCTTTGAAAATGTGGAGGCATTATCTATGTGGTGAGCAATTCGAAATATACACAGATCATAAGAGCTTGAAATACCTCTTATCTCAAAAGGATTTAAATATGCGGCAGATAAGATGGATGAATTTCTTAAAAGATTATGATTGTACAATCCATTATCATTCAGGAAAAGCTAACGTTGTGGCCGACACTCTAAGTAGAAATCTACAGGAGTCTTAGCTCATCTAATGATCCAAGAAATGAGATTGTTAGAGGAAATAGTGGATTGGCATCCGGCTCAGTCAATTAATAGTGTGGTAAGTATGATTGCCAACATTAAGGCAGAACCCTAATTAATCCAACAGATTTGATCAGCACAAAAGAAAGACCCTTAGCTTATAACAATTGTAGAAGAGGTGAAGCAAGGAAAGAGAGACAAATTCTTTATATGTAGTGAGGATTTGCTGAGATTCAAAGGTCGGATTTGTGTCTCAAATGACGAGAGTGTGAAGAAAACTATATTGGAAGAAGCACATCACTCTCGTTATACGATACATCCCGGAAGTATTAAAATGTATCAGGACCTGAAGAAAACCTTTTGGTGGAATAATATAAAAAAAGAGGTAGCATTATTTGTGTCAAAGTGCCTAACATACCAACAAGTAAAAGCTGAGAATCAAAGGCCCGCTGGGTTGTTGCAGCCTTTACCCATGCCAGAGTAGAAGTAAGAGCACATCTCTATGGATTTTGTCTCTGGCTTGCCTAAAACGAATTCAGGACATGATAGCATTTGGGTCATTGTGGACCGGCTAACAAAAGCTGCCCATTTTCTGCCAATTAGCACAACGTACACTTTGGATAGAGTGGCCCAGTTGTACATTAAGGAAATAGTGTGGTTGCATGGAGTTTCAGTCAGTATTGTATTGGACCGGGATACTCGGTTTACTTTTAAATTTTGGGCTAGGCTACAGTAAGCCATGGGGACGAGACTCACCTTTAGCACTGCCTTTCATCCACAAACTGATGGACAATCGGAGAGGACCATCCAAACTTTGGAAGATATGCTGAGGGCCTGTGTCATTGACTTTACAGAAAGCTGGGATGAACATTTACCCCTGATTGAGTTTGCTTATAATAATAGCTTCCAAGCCAGTATCCAGATGGCACCATATGAAACCCTATATGGAAGGAAATGCAGGTCACCCATCTGTTGGGACGAGGTTGGTGAAGGAAGCTTTTGGGGCAAAAAATTATCCAGGTAACCACAGATAAGGTAGCAATAATTCGAGAAAGGCTCAGGACAGCTCAGAGTCGGCAAAAGAGTCATGCAGATAATCGAAGGAGAGATCTTGAATTTGAGGAAGGTGATCGAGTTTTCCTAAAGATCTCACCAATAAAAGGCATTATGAGATTCGACAAGAAAGGAAAGCTCAACCCACGTTACATCGGACCATTTGAAATCCTGGAAAGAATCGGAGGTGTCACTTATAGACTTGCCTTACCACCCGAATTGACAACGTCCATAATGTCTTTCATGTATCGTCACTGCAAAAATATCAGCATGACCCATCCCATATCTTGAAATACGAACCTTTACCGATCAAGAAGGACCTATCCTTCATTGAGCAACCAATTTTGATACTGGATAGAAGGGTGCAAGTGTTGCGCAACAAGGAGATTCCTTTGGTCCGTATATTATGGCAGTACCATTCAAGAGAAGAGTCGATTTGGGAACAAGAAGACGATATTAGAGAAAAATATCCTTATCTTTTTCAGTAATCAGGTACACAAATTTAGATGACTAAATTTCTTTAAGGGGGGAAGAATGTAATAATTCCTAAAGTCTAAAAAAAAAAAAAAAAAGAAAAAAAGAAAAGGGGAAACTTTTAATAAGTGATGGTTCGTATGAGGATGATGGTCCTTAGGGACCATCACTATTTTCAAAAGCTTTTGGTTTAAAGCTTTTTCTGCCTTGCTCTTGCCACGTCCACTAAAGGACGTAGGCTTTAAGCGTTTAAAGTGTAATTTAACAGTTACACCTCATGTGTGAGGTGTAACTTAATAAAAGAATATAATACAGTATCCTAAGAATTTAATACGAGAGGCGAGGACTCCCACCCACCTAGAAAATTTTGAGATCTCTCTCTCTAGCAGAATTTTTATCGGAAGCTCCCTCTCAAAGATTTTAGGCAAGTGACTTCATTATCTTGAAAAATAATCCGTTTTTTTTAAAAATGAAATGAAATAATTATTTCTGCTTATTATCATGAATTTTAGGCGCGATAAATTTTATGCGCAAGTGACCTCGTTATTTTGAAAAATAATCCTTTTACTAAAATTATAATATTTGAAATTTTAAATGCTGTAAATTCTTAGAAATAAATTTATTTATTTATTTTTCTTGTCTATTGTTAGAAAACTTTAGAAATAAAATTATTAGAAATAAATGTGATATTTCTACTGCTAGTAAAATTGTGAGATTTCTTTCTACTGTTTTTGAATATTTAGACATTGTAAATTTCATGTGCAATGACTGCCTTATTATTTAAAAATTGATATTTTTGCAATTGATTATAGCATTGTTGTGAAATGTTTAATTGCGAATTGACATCTCATAAATTGTGATAATTCCGTATTCTTGAACTTCTATAAGAGTTTTTCTATACATATTAAACTGGAAATTATGCTAGAATCTATTTACGAACTGCTACCTTTCTAAATTTGAGCCCAAAATATTTGATTGGTTATTTTTGAAATGTTATTGAAAGTGACTGTTATTAATGGTTTCAGTGAAATTCATATTAATGATTTCAGTGATATGTTGAGTACATGATATTGCTGCTTTCAAATGTTTAAAGAGATATAGAAATTCTTTAAGTATGCAAGTGGACTCATCCGGTTCGCCGGTGAGGTTTAAGTGGATCTATCCGGGACGCCAGTAGGGATTAAGTGGACTCATCCGGTACGTCGGTGAGGTATAAGTGGACCTGCAGGGATTAAGTGGACCTATCTGGGACGTTGATAGGGATTAAGTGGACCCATCAGGACACTGATGGGGTATATAGGTGACCTACTAGGGACGCCAGTAGTATAATTTTGTGGAATCTTTTGAATTATGCACTGCCGTTAAAATGTTATATGCATTTCAATCATTTGGATTATGTTTAATTGTGCATTTCTGAAAGTGAAATTGTTATCTATAAATGCTTATGCTCGCATTGTTTTTAATTGACCTCCATTCTGAAAGATTTTTTATATCTTTCATCAATGATTATTTTTAGGAATATGATGATCACTTACTGAGTAGCCAAACTCATCAAACTATGGTAAACATTTTTCAAGATAACCGCGGTTTCATTTTGAGTGCTCGTTAGGATCAACTTTGGAAGATATTGTAGTTGTGCCTAAGCTTTCTTTTGTTACTTTGTAAGAATTCGCCACTGTAAATTTGTCCTATCAGAAGATGTATATATGTTTTGACTGTCACATCTCAGGAATAACAGTATTGTAAATTCTTGGGGTGTGACAGGATATTATCGAGGCTCTGATTCTGAAAGGTCAGATAAAGCTTGAAGACATAAAGAAGGCCTTCGACGCAGCTGAAGCCTCTCATGTTGTAACTATCCAAGAGGAAGACGAAATGCCCGATATCATTTACGCCTTCTTTATTATAATGCTTCAGGAAGGCATAATCACACTGAAGGAAGCAATGCAACCTTGTCACCTTGCTAAGGGGACTGAAGATCGTTGGTGCCCATACCATCAGATAAGAGGCCATTACCTATCATAATGCACAAGTTTCCTTGATATATTCGCAAAGAAAATAGGGAAGTGTCAAAAGTTTTACAATCTCCCTGTAAGTGACCCCCTATTCACTTCTCCATCGGGGCAAGGAGATCTCCCAAAGGAAGACCTTCTTATCAATGATTTAGACTCTGTGGAACCCTCGATTCCCTAGCCATGGATTGTCTACCATGGCCAAAGCAGACTCAAGTCTTTAAGGCGAGAAGCAGTTCACCAAGCTAGGGCTGTTCACCAGCCCAGCGAGATGAATCAAACATCACCTCAAAAACCAGAAAAAGACAAGCACCAAGGGCTACTCATTGAAGAAACAAGATCGCTCAACCCACAGTTGAGCAGGAATTTCTCAGACCCTCAAGTAGATGTTCACCATCTCGGCATCGATCCAACAATCAAACCCATCAAACAAAAATCGAGAAGGTTCAGGCCTGACCTCAAGATGCAGATAGGCGCCGAGGTGACCAAACTCAAACAAGTAGGCTTTATTTGCGAAGTCAAGTTCCCGAAATGGCTAGCAAATGTAGTTCTGATAAAGAAGAAAAGTGGTCAGACATCCGTGCCCTCAATACCACTTGTCCCAAGGATGACTTCCCGTTGCCATTCATATAGATGCTCATCGACTCAACGGCTCACTGTCAAATCTTTTCCTTCATGGATGGTTACTCCAGGTATAAACAGATAAGGATGGCGCTTGAAGATGAAGAACCCACTGCGTGCTTAACTCCGAAAGGGGTCTTCTGTTACACGATGATGCCTTTTGGATTAAAGAACGCTGGTGCCACATACCAGAGAGCAATGATGACCATCTCTAAAGAAATGATGCACAAATACGTGGAATGCTATGTAGATGATTTGGTGGTAAAATCTGAAGAGATGGATGCTCACATGAGAGACCTTGAAAAGGTATTCGAGCGACTACTCCTTCATCAACTTAAAATGAACCCACTAAAGTGTGCCTTTGACGTACGTTCGGGAAAGTTCTTGGGGCTCATTGTCAGACATCAAGGGCTTGACGTTGAGCCAATCAAGATCAAAGCGATTCAGAAGATGCGATCACCAACTAGACTTCGAGAATTGCCCTCTCTCCAAGGACAATTGGCATGCATTCACAGGTTCATCTCGAATCTCTTAGGTCACTGTAAACCCTTTACACACCTGCTCAAGAAAGATACCCTATTCATCTGGGATGAAGCATGTCAGGTAGCCCTTGACGACATCAAGCATTATTTACTCAACCCTCAAGTACTCTTTACACCAGTATTGGGAAACCGTCATTCTATATGCGACTACTTTAGATGAGTCACTCGGAGCATTGTTGGCACAAAACAATGAAGAAGGAAAGGAGACTGCGTTATATTACCTCAGCCGCAGGATGCAAGGGGCCGAGAAGAATTATCCCCCTATTGAGAAAATGTGATTGGCCTTGAACTTCGCAGTGCAAAAGCTCTACCACTACTTACTTGGTCACGAAGTAAAACTTATATCAAAAGCAGACCCCGTAAAATTTCTCCCTAAACGTCTTTGACTATCAGGATGTCTTGCTAAATGGGCCAGGCCTTGGTTGACTTTCTCGCAGCACACCCCGTACCAGCAGAATCTCTTCTATCAAGCAACCTCCTTGATGAAGAAGTATTTTGTGTTGACCTTACTCTTATGTGGGAATTGTACTTCGACGGAGCATTCCAATCGGACCGAGGAGGTGCCGGAGTAGTGTTCTTGACGTAGAGAGGAGGAATATTACCGCTTTCTTTCTCTTTTGCTCAAGATGGTTCTCATAATGAGGAAGAATATCGGGCCCTTATAATCGGACTGGAGATAGCCTTCGACCTCAACTTGGAGAAGCTCAAGATCTATGGTGACTATGAGTTTGTTATCCGACAGCTCAAAGGGATTTATGATGTGAGAAAAGACACTTTCAAGCCTTACCACAATACTGCAAAGTCGTATATGGCTCAGTTTGAGGACGTATCCCTGAGTCACATCCTTAAGAGGCTAAACTCGCAAGCTAACGCACTTGCAAAACTCAGTGCTACAATTCAATTATCCTCATCAGGGCCCACGCTTGTCTGGGTGGCAGAATGGAGACACATTGAACTAAGAACTGAGGTTGATGCGGACGACAAGAGAAACATCTTCCCTGAGTGCCCTCCTTATGCATTTGGAGCACTAGTCCACCAAAGAAGTGATCAAGACTGACCAAGAAATAGCATAAAGTCAAGGAGCTAAGGCTCAGAATCAGGAACCAAAATTCTTTGACCCAATGTGTGCAGAAATTGAGCAGGTAGAAGATTGGAGAGAACCCATCACCAGTTTCCTAAACGATGGCAGGCTCCCGGAAGATCGTACCGAATGCAACAACATACGTCGAATATCTACCAAGTATACATACCCTCCTTGAAGGAGAAGCTCTCTTCAGACAATCGTTTTACGACATTCTTCTTAGATGCGTCGATATCTAAGAAGCAAATAAGGTGTTAAAAGAAGTCCACTCAGGCATTTGTGGACTACACCAGTCCGGTCCTAAGCTCTATGAATGAATACGTAGGTTGGGATACTATTGGCCTTCCATGATTGTCGATTCTTTAAGCTATGCTAAAAAGTGCCAAGTATGCCAAATACACTCCAGCTTGGTCCACCAGTCTCCATGAGGTATGGACATTGTTGGGCCTATTGACCCTTCTTCCACTATGGGCCATGTTTTTATCCTAATTGCAACAGATTATTTCTCTAAGTGGGCTCAAGCGGTCCCCTTAAGTAGGTTCCGGAGACAGCGGTGGCCTACTTTGTTCGACATCATATCATATATCACTTCGAGGTGCTCGACCGAATTATATCTGACAATGGTCCTCAATTTAGGAGTCATCACATCGATCGCTTAGTTAACCAATTCGGTTTCGAATGGCGATACTCAAATGGAGGTACTCAACTATGTACCACCCTCGGGCAAATGGATTAGCTGAGGCTTTCAATAAGACTCTGTGCAACGTTCTAAGAAAGTCACTATCGAAAACAAGGAAGAACTGGCATGAGAAGCTTCCTGAAGCCCTATGGGCTTATCGCACTACTACACGAAATGCTACTGATTCCACTCCTCATTCTTTGGTTTATGGGGGTGAAGCAGTTTTACCTCTCGAAATACAAATCCCTTCATTGCGAGTCATTATTCACCAAGGTATAACCAAAGACGAGAGAGTTAAGCTCTGGTATCAAGAATTGGATGCACTAGATGGAAAGAGGTTAGAGGCTCAGCAAAGCCTTGAACTCAACCAAGGGAGAATGAAGAGGGCTTTCGACAAGTCTGTCAAATTCCTCTCATTCACCCGCGGTGATCTAATCTTAGCTGTCAAAAGGCCTATTGTTATGCATCGCCGACGTAAAGGGAAGTTTGAGCCTAAGTGGGAAGGTCCCTTTATAGTAAAAAAGGTCTCGCCCAACGGAGCCTATATACTAACACATCCTGAAGGAGGGGAAGCAATGCCTCCTTTCAATGGATGATACTTAAAGAAGTACTATCCATAATGTGTATTCAAAAGAAAGGGACTCAACGCAAAGGCAAGATAGTCCAAACAAACTTTTAACTCTTTTTATTGTAGTAAAAATGAGTTACAAGTTACAAGAATCCCATTACTAGGGAGGTTACAAGTCTCTTGCATCTGAGGATAAGAGGACAGTTACAAACCAAAACTTGTACTCTCGCTCGTGCATCTGACGAGTAAGAGGATGGTTACAGGCCAGAAGACAAAGCAGAGCCACTCCAAGAGGTTAACCTCAGTCCATCTGATGTGTACGTCAAACATACAAGCTAGATATCTCATCTGACATGTATATCAAATATACAACAAAGGACTCATTTGACGTGTATTTCAAACATACAAAGTGGGCTGCCCTGGCGAGGAACTAGCCTATGATGGAAAGCATACTCTGTTCACAGTGGGTGTCCTTCCAAAGACCAACATGGAGGATTTGGCTTCCAACAAGTACCACAAGCCATGCCCTACCATCATTCACCACTTTTTGCTGGCCCATGAACATCGTCGTATGTAGCTCGCCGTCGAGCGCCGCAGATCCCACATGTAACTTACTGCCATAAGCAAGCATCACTCTCCGGTTGTTTCCTTCAAAGCCCAGCGTCGGTTGTGCTCCTAACCTTTAACGTCGGTTGCCTTTCTTGAGGTTCAGCGCCGGTTGAGTCAGCACTCCAAACAATCAGTGTCGATTGCCCCAGCGTAGGCTACACTTTTGTTAGTGCTGGCTCTGTCGTGACTGTTCGCTTCTCGAGACTCGTCGTTTTCAAAGCCTAATGGTCGCACGATTTCAAGAGGTAACTGTACACCTTCCCTGCGACGATTCACCACCTGCAACCGTACGCCTTCCACATCGATCCACCACCCGTGACCATTCGTCTCCGGCTGGAACTTCTTCTAACGGTCGAAAACTTATTGAAAAACTATCTCGCCTACATTTTTCACCTGGACAGAACTAGAACCTCACCAAAACCTTATGCAAACTTCCCCTAAGTCCCCGGGAACCTCACCAAAAACCACTATGTCGAAAAGTTACCACAATCCTCGGGAAACTTCTTAAAAATCCCTAAAAAGCTCCTATGATGCACGAAAATGCTCACAGTTTCACTTCTCGCCTCTTCTACCAAAAACTGTTATAGCCAGAACCCCTTTCGTTTCCCAAAAAACTCCCTGGAGAACTCTCCTTTCCTGCTTCCTTCCATGTAACTTAGCCAAATTCTTAGCAAAGTACGCACGCCGATGGCCTTCCCTGCAAAACCACCTGAAATCCCACTGATGGTCGAGAACCCTCCTTGCAAAATCTTTGCCGAAGTCCCACTGCATGTCGGAACTTCAACCGACCACCCTCTCCTCACCGTTAAGAAAATTTTTGCTTGAGTTTTTTTACCCTTGGTGAGAAAGTGAGGGAAAGCAAGATTTTACCCCCATTATATAGACCACACTACCCTCAAATTGCCCTCACAAACTGGGAATTACAGTCGCATCCATGGGAAGCTAAGCGACGATGAGTCGGGTCAAGCTTTGACTCGAGTCCCGAGGTAACTCTCATTGATCCATCCCCAATGCTGGATGAATTCAAACAACCCTAGCGTCAGTGGACTTAGCGCCAGATGTGTTTTCAAAACAACCCTAGCGTCGGTTGACTTAGTGTCGGATGTGTTTTCAAAACAACCCTAGCACTGATTGACTTAGCGCTGCATGTGTTTTCAAAACAACCCTAGCGTCGGTAGACTTGGGGTCGGGTGTGTTTCCAAACAACCTTAGCGCCATGTGTGTTTCCAAACAACGAATGCATACCAAATGGGAACGATGCCCTTCTACATGGCACTCAAATGCCAGATGGGCCTGATTCTGACTGACGAGGTCCGTAAAAAATCCTCAGCTTCAGAATCACCAACAGTTCGCATGAGGGGGAGAACATCGACAAGATCCCTCAAAAATTTCTCTTCTCCCCCTAAAGTCTCCACTGAAGGACCCTCAAACAATGCATCCCTACATCTGAGCAGCCTAGTGACACTATTATATGAATCTCCTTGGGGTTCACGTGGTCTTGTGACTAGGAAGAAAAAAGTAAAAGCTGAAGGAAATTTTTCGAATTATTGTCCTTCTCTCTTCTCTTAAAGCACAACATTCAATGGGGAAAGCTGTTTGAATGTATTTTTCAGCACCTTGGTTCCTAGTAGGAAGCGGGTCAATAAAGTCCACAAAACACAGGAAATTCCTGATAGTCTCATAATGACACTAGAATTGGTCAGGATTGTCATCAACACTTCAAAAGACCACCTATCAAGTTTCATCACGATCAGACATATCAAAGGCAGTGAACACCAAGAAATAATTTCTGTAAAATCGGTCTCTAGGACCCTGAAATGGACTCTGTAACTAGATCTATACTTTTGGTGTGTCAAATAGCTCTGAGACCACCGCCATTAGATTCGACACGGTTAAAAACCCTTAAGGGTCAAGTTTCGGCTTAATTAGGCACTTTAAGATAAAGTTATGGGTAAAATACCGAAAAGGGATAGGTCGCACACTATTCCTATGTGACCACCTTGCACTAAAACACCATTAAAGGTGGTTGTTTTCATAGCATACGATGAACGGTTAGATTTCACACATGAAGGTGTCAAAGCTGTAGTAAATTTCAGCCGTTAGATTTCAAGATTCCGGCCAAAAACTCAAGAAGACAAAATCTTGATCCGGACATAAAATAAAGCTATGTTCATTGCAACATGATCGTGACGGCATGTTCAGTGTGATTCAATGAAGAAATCATGAAGAAACATCAAGGAACGAGCACACAATCAATCCAAAGTTTACAAGATTTATCCAAGATTCAAGTCTCATGATCATGGCTAAAAAACATGATTCATGACCCGAAGTTGGTATCAAAATGATCGCCATGCCGAGCCCTGCAAGAAAACAATAATCTTTCGATCAAACGAGCATCAAAACGACCTTGGGTTAGCTACGGAAGATCACGCAAGTTCTCGGGCAGCAGCAGAAACTGTGTTGGAATTTCACACATTGTTAGCCAGGGGCAAAATAGTCCTTTTGCATCGATTTCTAGAATTTCTTTAAATTCAATTAAATTGTAATTATCTTCAATTCTAGATAGTTTTCGACCTTACACCCACGTTTTAGCTCAATTCTATATAAACAAGCATTGTCTCATAGTATAAAGGACGAATTCATTCTTTTTGGATCAATCAATAAAAATTATGATTGTTGCTTGAGCTTGTGGGTACGTCTTGAAGAGAGAGTGAGGAGAGAGAAGAAAAGGGTTAGCACCTTTTAGGTAGATAACTTTCTCTCTCCTCCCTTCTTTCTCATCTTTATCTCTTTCTCTCTCTGTCCTTCTTTCTCATTTTTATATTTTTCTATCTCCTCCCTTCTTTCTCATCTTTATCTCCTTCTTTCTCCTCCCTTCTTTCTCGTCTCTATCTCTATCTCTCTCTTCTTCTTGTCTCTATCTCTCTCTCTTCTTCTTATCTCTATCTCTATCTCTCTCTTATTCTCATCTCTATCTTTATCTCTCTCTCTCTCTTCTTCTCATCTCTATCTCTCTCCCCTCTCTCATCTCTATCTCTATTTCTGTCTCCATCCATTCCCCTATCTTCTGTCACAGTCGGTGAAGCCCAACGTCGATTGGATTTCTCTCTCTTCTCTTCTGTTAGTCGACGAAGCCTAGTGCAGGTTGGATTTCTCTATCTTCTCTTCTGTCAGTCGGTGAAGCCTAGCATCGATTAGCTTTCTCTCTCTTCTCTTCTGTCAGTCGGTGAGATTTAACGTCGGATGGATTTTTCTCTTTTCTCTTCTGTCAGTCAGCATAGCTTAGCGTCGATTGGATTTCTCTCTCTTCTCTTCTGTCAATCAGTGAAGCCTCGCACCGGTTGTATTTTTCTCTCTTCTCTTTTGTCAATTGGTGAAGCCTAACACCGACTAGTTTTCTCTCTCCCCTTCTCTCCGTCGATGAAGCCTAATGTCGATTGATTTTCTCTCTCCTCTTTTGTCAGTCGATGAAGCCTAGTGCTGATTGGATTTCTCTCTCTTCTCATCGATCACATTCGATGAAGCCTAGCATCAGTTGAACTTCTCTCTCTTCTCTTCTGTCAATCGGTGAAGCCTAACGCTTGTTGGATTTCTCTCTCTTCTTTTCTGTTAGTCGATGAAGTCTAGCATCGGTTAAATTTCTCTCTCTTCTCTTCTGCCACTGTTAGTGAAGCCTAGCACCGATTGGATTTCTCT
Source organism: Amborella trichopoda (assembly GCF_054954075.1). NCBI lineage: Eukaryota > Viridiplantae > Streptophyta > Magnoliopsida > Amborellales > Amborellaceae > Amborella > Amborella trichopoda. The sequence continues at coordinate 12,723,347 of NC_142345.1, read as the reverse complement.
CTCTTTTCTTTTGTCACAGTCAGTGGATCCTATTATCAATTGGATTTCTCTCTCTTCTCTTTTGTCAGTCGGAGAAGCCTAGCTCCGGTTGGATTTTTCTCTCCTCTTCTGTCTGTCGACAAAGCCTAACATCGACTGGTTTTCTCTCTCCTCTTTTGTCAATCGAGGAAGCTTAGTGTCGACTAGTTTTCTCTCTCCTCTTTTATCAGTCGATGAATCCTAACGTCGACTGGTTTTCTCTCTCCTCTTTTTTCAATTGATGAAGCCTAGCATCGATTAGTTTTCTCTCTCCTCTTCTGTCAGTCGGTGAAGCCTAGCATCCACTAATTTTCTCTCTCCTCTTCTGTCAGCCGACAAAGCTTAGCACCGACTGGTTTTCTCTATCCTCTTCTATCAATCAGTGAAGCCTATCGACTGGTCTTCTCTCTCCTCTTTTGTCAGTCGGTGAAGCTTAGTGCTGACTGATTTTCTCTCTCCTCTTCTGTCAGTCGGTGAATCCTAGCACCGATTGGTTTTCTTTCGTCTTTTGTCACACAGTCAGCAAAGCTTAATGTCGACTACGTCTCCTATCTCTTCTCCTTTGTACAACACAGTCGGTGAAGCCTAGTGCCGACTGTGTTTTCTCTCTTTTCCTTCTATCACAGTCGATAATGCTTAGCCCCGACTGGACCTTCCTTCCCTCTCTCTCCTTTATCCTCTCGTCTTTCATACTCTTCTCTTCCTTCTTCTCCCTCCTTTTTTCTTTCCCTTCATCTTTTCTTATTCTTTCCTGAGCCTTAATTTTGTCACTCCGTCGTTCGATTAAGAGGGATTGAGATTAGCCTCTCATTGTAGTCCTGTTGTCTAGCCGTAATGTTGTTCTGTCAGGATTACATGGCCCACTTTATTGTCATGACAGACTGACCATCGTGCCTAGCTAGTCGGTATTGGTACTGACGTCTATTAGTAATTTTATAAGCCGGTCAGAGTTAACGAGCCCGTTTTGCTTCCACGTTAAGCCAATTGCTCACCAGCTTAGTCACCGCTCTATCCTCTCGCTTAGTCGAATTCTTCTCTCCCCCGTCTTTCTTCTCTTCTTCTCTTTGAATGTACATGCTTGCATATGTTCATCGAAGAGGAAAAGGGCCAGGTCTGACCCACCTGTCTTATAACATTTTCCATATATGTGTGTGATTGCAGAAAATAAGAAGAATACAAGCCAAAGGAGGCGATTCCGAACCAGTTTTATTAGTGGGGGCCTTTCTTCGTGATCTAAGAGGGCGCCCACATGAGCCAGCCCGAGTAAGTCCTGAACCCACCTTTAAATTCCTCTCTCACAGGTTAGTAATACCTGCCCCCGTTCTCGAACAAGGTTCCCGAGAGAGTGATCTCAAAAACATCCTGGGTCCTCCCTCGAAACCCGAGACACGTGCCACCCGATCCCCAAAGGATCCAGAGGGCGAGATAGAGGCACTTAACCAAAGACATCTGTCAATTGCTGTCTTCTGGCAGGCCACTTGGAAGTGGGCCATATGCTAGTGAGGAGACGTGGTATCATTGAACAGGGGGAGTTTCCCTTTTTAATAGTTTGGGGGAAACGACACCTGATCAATGTACAAAGGATACGAATTTTGGTAGAGTGGCGTCTCCTGCATGCTCAAGAGCTTGTTCTTGAGGCTATGGGCCACCATAGTATCTATGTCAGTTTAGGAGGCCCAGCGAGAAGAGTAGCTGTCTTGAGAGACCGATGGGGGAGCCTACCTGGGAGATGTGTCCTCACTGGTTGGGGATTCAGGCATAGAAGGAGCCCTAGAGGCCTCTAGGTGCTCCATCTTTCTGAGGATGGCTTGCATCATTTCCTCGAACTTGTTCATCTGCTCCTCCTGAGAGTCGTTCGGGTCATTGATCACCATGACACTGACCATTTCCTTTGGGAGGTCAAAGTCGGGTGATACAGTGGACTGCCGAACCTGGCGAGTCACGCACGACAAGTCAGTCTTAAGGGGCTCAGCTTGCCCCTACTAGACTCGAGCTTTGTATGCCGATCTTGTGAGGACCGGTTCTTGATGGTCTTGGGACCGTGGCTTCTGGGTGGTGATAACCGAACAGTACTCCTGGACTTGCTCAGGCTCCGAAGTTTGAAGAGGGAAGAACAGATTACAAGGTAGGAGGTCGTCAGGGGTGGTGACTTTGGCTGCCTTAGAGGCTTCTCTGGTCAGTATCTGTAGACCTTTCTTCTGCGTGATCCTGAGGTGGTGTTGGACCTCATTCCAGAACCGAGCCTGAGACCTGGACTACCCCGTTTTCTTTGAACAGACGAGGGCGATGTCTATGAGCTGGAGCAGGGAGTGGGGCCTAAGGATGGAGCATAGCTTGGGTTCATGTTTTTTAGGCTGGAGGCCTCTGTCCGACATCAAGCCGTTGCCTCGAGTTCCCTTGTGAGGCAAGGGTGTTCAGATGATCCGTGGCTAACTCAAGATGGTACTCTTAGGAAAGACCTTGGAGTACCAGGGCTCGAGGTGCTTGCCTGGCGTCGGGAAAGCGGTAGAGGAAAGAGGGGCCGGCTCGTGACTCCGCCTGAGTCTGGCTTCAAAAGGGACCTGCGAAGATGGTGTGTGTGCACCTTTAGGGTTAGCCGTCTGGGTGACTTGGGGGTCAGCCAGGGCCTAGTCAATGGGTTCGACCTGTGGAGGCGGAGACCACGAGCTTGTGTTTGTGAGGGACGAGGCAGGAGCTTATCTCTCACAAGGTGAAGCTGTGTGTGCCGGGAGAGAATATGGAGCGCTCGACCCTCCTGTGCTCGAGGTGGCATAGAGCTAGCATTGCCCTGAGCTGTGGAAAGCGAATGCATGGCGCATGCAAGGTTTGGCCTGAGAAGGCCTAGTTTTGGATGCGAGCTCAGGGAAACACGAGGGTCACCTTGAGGTGTGGCTTGAGTGGATAGACTATGAGCCTTTGAGTGTGTACGAGGGGTGAAGACCTCAGGGGCTCCGCCTCTGTGTATCGACCTTCCAAGTGTGGGGGCTCGGAGTAGTGAAGGAGCATGGGGGTTTGCCTTGCGGCAAACCTCAGGAGCGACGACAGTTTGTTTGCCTTTTGCAGGTATGGATGGGGCAGCCTTACGGCATACCGCTTCAGTATGACTGACAGAAGACTTACGTAGCAAGGTGCGCGGCAACGGAAGTGCTGCCCATGCAAGGGGCCTTGGTGGAGGGTCCACCAGGGCTAGAAAGCGAGGAGGCAGGAACCTTTAAATCCCCTCTCGCACCGACCCAGGTGAGAACCTGGGAGCTGGACTGTGAGTTCTGACTCAGAAGGAGAGTAGGGAAGGAGGCTTGAGCGGCTCGCTTCCCTGAGACAGCCACGAGTGCAGGGATAAAGAAATCCCCGACCCATATGAACGGGTTGAACAACCCAGGTGCCATAGAAATGAGTGCAAAAAGTAAAGAATGAAACTCGTCAAACAAGAGCAAACCGACTAAGGGGAAGTAAGTCCTCAGTGGAGTTGCCAAGCAGGTTAGGTACCTCGATCTCACCCTCCGAATCTAGGTGATCTGGTGGCATGTGTCTCAAGTCTCTAGTGGACCCAGAACTTGAGATCTCTCTCTCGGAACCTTTCTTGAGAATAAGGACAGGTATACCAACCAATGAGAGAGGAATTTTAGGTGGGTTCGGGACTTACTTAGGCTGGCTCATGTGGGCGCCATCTTAGATCACGAAGAAGGCCCCTGCTGTAGGAGCTGGATCAGAATCGCCTCCCTTGCCCTATAATCCTCTTGTTTTTCTGCACAACACTTTTATGGTTAATTTGTAAGACAAGTGAGTCGAAAAGGACCCACCCTTGTCTTAGGGCAATGCACGTTCATGGAGGAAGGCGATGAAGTGCAAGGTCAGACGAAAGGTAGAAAGGAGAAGAGAACTTGACGGAAGGGCGAGACTAGCATAACGCCCACAAGTTGCCAACTCGGCTTGGTAGCAAGACGAGCATGGTTCAAGGACCAGCACAGCGGCAATACTACTCGAAACTGAGGTCGATGCGGCGATGATAATTTAAGCCCACCTTTAGTCAAGTCAGAAGAGAAACAGTGGAGAGAAAAGAACGAGACGGCAAAGAGAAGGGGAAAGAAAGACGTCGATAGACATCACGGTGGGGCAATGCAAGGAGGAGTCGCATCCCTTGAGGATGACGCTAGCTCTTGACAAGGCACACGGCAATGGTTTCTCCTAGGTCGCACGGCAATAGGCATGGGACGCAAGGGCAACGACAATAGGCATCAGACAGACGAAGGAATCTCGCTGACGATGATGGGTGTTGCCAAGGCCTCTAGCGGGCGACGAAAGGTATCGCCGTCTATGTTAGATGCACAGTAGAGGGAGATTCCTGCAGCCGGCAACACACTTCGCCAATCTAGGTTCTTCATCAAGACGTCAAAGCTACGTCTGTGGGCAGCGATGGGCAGTGCTGTCTGCAGACTTCACTGAGAGAAGGAGACAAACGAGAAGGAGGGGAGGGAGACTCACGGATGGTGCTGTCGTCGCCATGCGCGACCTATGAGACTAAGGGAGAGGCATGCACAGCACTGCCACTGCCATGCACGACCTCCGCGAGGGACCTAGAAGAAGAAGAGGGAAGAGAGAGGGGAGAAGGGAGAGAGAAGAAGGGGGAAGAGAGAGGGGAGAAGGGAGAGAGAAGAAGAGGGAAGAGAGAGGGGAGAAGGGAGAAAGAAGAAGAAAAGAAAAAGAAGAGAGAGAAGATTTACCTCAACGTTAGGGATACCAATCAAAAGTTTCTCTCACCTCACCCTCTCTCTCAAGAGTAACACTGCAATTGTAAGAAAAAGAAACCTATATTAAGTGAAAACTCTCCCTTGTGTGTGTATGTGTCTGCCTTCTCTTTTTCTTCTACGTACAATGGTAGTACGTATATATAGAAGTGTGCCCTAAACATGGGTGGATGATCAAAAGTAACCCTAATTGTTGGAAATTAAGATTAAATTGATTTAAAAGAAATAAGAAAATAGGGTGTAAAATGATAGATTTTCCCCTTCTTAACATGTTGTGGAATTCCTGAACAGTCCATGTGTTACTCTAGGACTTGCGTGTTCTTGCATGGCTGATCTGGGTCATTCTGATGCGCGGTTGATCGTAAGATGATTGTTTTCCTGTAAGGCTCGGCATGGCGATTGATTTCATACCAACTTCGAGCCATGGATCATGTTTTTGATGCACGATCATATGACTTAAATGTTGAGTAGATCTTAAAACTTCAAATCGATAGTGTGTTCGTTCCTTGACGTTTTCTTGTGTTTTCTTCGCTGATCACACTGAGCATGTCGCTACGAACACGGGCCACCAAACAAAGCTCGATTCTGTGGCCGAATGAAGATTTAACAAGTTTGGAATTTTGGTCGGAATCAAGGATTCCAGTGTTGAAATTTGCAGTTTGTTCATTGGCTTCGTATGCAGAATCTGACTGTTCATCATGTTCGGAGTTCGGGTCAGAGATGGCCCGAGACCTTACGCCCGCAATGGAATTGATCTCGCGGAAATCGGGCTCGCAAGCGGCGTGATTTGGCCGTTCGAGCAAGGTACGATGCCGTTGAATTTCCTGCACTTTCTTCACTGATCGACAACTTCTCTCTAGATTTTCTTCACGCTCGGGTATCATCACAGGGCGCGACACATCGAATCGCTCGTCTTGACTAGAAGAACATGCTCACCAAATTTGAGCATGATCCGAAGTTGGATGACCAAGATATGAGCGTCAAAATTCACTGGTTGTGACTGTCCCTTTAATGGTGTAGTGTTGCAGGGTGGCCGCATGGGAATAGCGTACGGCTCCTCCTGTTTCACTCTTTCACCTATAACTTCTTACTGGAGTGTCTGTTTGTGGTAAAACTTGACCTCTGGGGGTTTTTAACTGTACCGGATCCAATGGTTGTGGTCCTACAACAATTTGATATGCTGAAAATGTAGCTCTAGTTATAGGGATCTGTTTTAGGGTGCTACAAACTGATTCTGTCATAGTTTTTTCTCAGTCTACATTGCCTTAGACATGTCTGAATGTGACGAAACATGGCAGGAGACTTTGGAGAGACCTCATGAAGATCCTGGCCAGTTATGGGGCTGTTTTGAGACTGTCAAAATTTCCACTACTTGCTAGACGTTTATTGAGCGAGGGCCTCATGTTGATGAAAAATACCTTCCAACAGTGATGAGAGAGAGGGAAACCAAATTTATGAGTGAATGGGAGGTATATATAAGCATGGGGGTGAAAGCATGCATATACTACATGCACTCAAGTGATCATGCATGAGGAGAGAGAAGGCTTCAAGTGATCATGCATGAGGAGAGAGAAAGCTTCAAGTTATCACGCATGAGGTGAGAGAATGCATACATAAAGAACACAATGATGGGGGTGGAAGCATGCATGTATGACATGACACTCAAGTGGTCATACATGAGGAGAGAGAATGCATACATGAGGAACACAATGATGGGAGTGGAAGCATGCATGTGCCACATGGTACTCAAGTGATCATATATGAGGAAAGAGAAGGCACGTATGAACATGCATAGGGAACATAATGATGGGGGTAGAAGCATGCATGTGTCACATGGCATTCAAGTGATCATGCATGAGGAAAGAGAAGGCATGCATAAAGAGAGAGAGAGCATGTGAGAGGAGAGAGAGTATATATGTGTGTGGGGGACATGCATGATGTAATCATATACATTGAGATGGGTGAGTTTTTATGGGGATTCATGCACACAAGAGTGTGTGCATGCATGAGGATGCACGTGAAAAAAAAACAATTTAGGGGTACAAATCATGGCTTTCTGACTGTTGCTTGGATTTGAGCAATTTTTGAGCTGTCGGAAAACTCGTGATTCCTACAATAACACGGTACCACGAAAAAAAAAAAAAAAACCGAGATAAGCATTAATAAGAAATGATTTAAGATGTAAACAGGATCAACAATCCGAAAAGTCCCAAACCTTACACCCCTCTTTTAATCCATTAATCTCTACAAGCGGCAGTCCAAAAACAAACTGGCCTCTGGCCCTGGCCTCTCTCCGACGGGTGAAACAGGAAAAGGCTTCGAAAAGAGTGAACCCCATCTTAATTTTCACTTTAATTTTCAAGTGTCAATGAAGGAAAGTGGAAAAAAAAATAAAAGATAATATAAAAATATGTGGAATTTGGGGGTATGAGTTCCTAAGAAGTTCAAGAAATCCTCCACCCAAAGCAGTGCATAAGTGGGTTCTTTAGTTAGTCCCTAGTCATACACAGGAAAAGAAAGAGTGCATATATATATATATATATATATATATATATATATATATATATATATATATATATATATATATATATAGGAAAACATTACGCAACGGCTATAGGTGAAAATGAACAGTGATTTCGCCTACCCCCATCACGGTCCAAAGTTCATCGGGCGGTCACGATTGTCCAGTAGTGTTTCATTTTTTATTTTTTTCTACAAATCAAAATGACCTGATATTTGGAGCTTGTATTCATCAAAAATAGGAGAATCTTCGAAAAATATAAAAAAAATATTTTACAAGAAAAGAATTGACTAAAATACTCCTGAAACTTTTCAGGGGTATATTGATCAATTTGTTTTTTACAGATAATTTTTTTTATATTTTTACTAGATGTGCCTCAGTAAGAAGTATATACTCTCTAAATTTCAGGTCATTTAGATTTTTAAAAAAAATGAAAAATAAAACACTACCTGATAATCGTGAGCGCACGATGAAACTTGGACGGCGATGAGGGTAGGCGAAATCACTATTTATTTTCGCTTATAGGCGTTAATAAGACTTTTCCATATATATATATATATATGGAAGATGCTAGGGTGAGCCCACTAGCTCACAGACTAGTTATAAGCCCAATGGCCCAGATTGAATTTGGGTCGATCTCACGGTCGTGAGTGTTTGAATTTTAATTTTTTTATAAATTCAAATCACTTAAAATTTTAGGTGAATGTTCTTCTCATCAAGCTGCACCAAATAAAAATATAAAAAAAAATAATCCATAAAATAAAAAATGACGAAAGTACCCGAAACATTTACCGGGGTATTGTGGTCATTTTTCATATGAAATATTTTTTATTATTTTTTAAATATTGACCATTTTTTTATCAATACGCTTCTAAAATTTCAAGTGATTTGGATTTGTAAAAAAACATTTAAAATTCAAATACTATCAGGCATCCGCGATCATTAGATCGGCCCATATTCAATCTGGACCATTGAGCTCATTTTTTCTTGTGAGGCCATTATCTTACAGAAGCCTTTTTCTAAATATATATATATATATATATATATATATATATATATATAT